>NC_060071.1:60593560-60801060 GCF_922984935.1 Meles meles | reverse complement strand
TGGTGAGCGTTTGGCTGAACCTCAACCCCGGGGAACTCCAGCTTCAAGAATGTGTTTTCATGCCCGGCCTTTGTTCCTCCATAAATGTGTCCTTTAGTTTCAAACAGATCTTTATAGTTTGTGCTTCATAAGCCAATTCTTCTTCTTATTTTGGGGGACTCTTCTTCAAAGAGCTTGCCAGTGAAGATTTAAAGACCGAGCAGGAGCTTCTTCCAGGAGTTCTAAGCCTTGGCTGTGGACAAAACAATCTCAAGTTGGGCAGCTTTCCTCAACACAAAGTTATTAATGGTCCTAGCACCACAACTAGGACTTTATCAGAAACTCAAAGCTTGGGGGATAAAAAGGAGCAAGAGAATACTGTAACAAACTTCGTACAGAGTTCGGTCTATTAATTGTTTCATGTTAGATATTCTATGTGTTTACCTCAATTGAAAAAAAAAAAAAGAATGTTTTTGCTAGTATCAGATCTGCTGTGGAATTGGTATTGTATGTCCATGAATTCTTTTCTCAGCACGTGTTCCTCACTAGAAGAAAATGCTGTTACCTTTAAGCTTTGTCAAATTTACATTAAAATACTTGTATGAGGACTGTGACGTTATGTTAAAAAAAAAAGGTGTTAAGTCACAAAATGCGGTAATAAATATTTCATTTTTGATTTTTTGTTAGGCTTTCGTGTTTTTCATAGTTTTAAGGCAAGGTTGCACGGTGCCTACTCTCTCTACCGTATTACAAGTAGGTAGTGGTTTCGTTCCCCAGAAGTTGGCCATATTTGAAACTCACCAGTAATTTTTAAGGGAACCTTCTGTAGTGGTTAGTATATATTTAGCTTAGAAATTCCACCAGCAGAGAACTTCTAAAGGTATGAAATTGCGTGTGTGTGTGTGTGTGTGTGTGTGATGAGCCGGGTTGAAAGACTACCTTCATTCAATATGTCTAACCTCCTTTTTAGATGCATGATATTGAAAAAAGTACTTTCCGATAAAGCTTTGCGTGTTCATCCTCTGCCAGAATAAAGGGCTTTTTCAGGGTTAATTTTACATCATAAGAAATAACTAACGTCTGTGTTCAAAGATAATTCATCTGCCTGTGTTTTTTCTCTGTCTTACTTACTAAAATACTGTTGAATATGTAAATTAAAATTTACATATAG
The DNA here is from genome assembly GCF_922984935.1 of Meles meles. Classification (NCBI taxonomy): domain Eukaryota; kingdom Metazoa; phylum Chordata; class Mammalia; order Carnivora; family Mustelidae; genus Meles; species Meles meles. Next base: position 60,799,910 of record NC_060071.1, on the reverse strand, counting down.
ATGTTCATAGATGAGTAAACAACTTCTATGGAGTTTGAAATCCTGAGTTGAAAACATTACTTAATCATTAATATTTAATATAAATTTTGTTATGATGTCTTTTTATTTCAGACACCACGTGCAGACACGCTAGTGTGATGAATTGGATGACTAAACGTAAATTTTTTTTCTAAACAGCAAAACAGGCAATATAATGCCATTTTCAGAGTATCACACAACATTCCTAGAAATCTGTTATTGGCTTGCTGGTACTGTACAAACAATGCCTGATAAAGTGTGCAAAGTGAAAAAAAAAGTGTGAGGTATTTGCATGCCCCCTCAATTTTTAAAATAAATACACTATTCCTGGAATTTGGAAACACCTACATTTTTAATCCTATGTGTAGAAGAGATAATATCATAAAACTAGTTCTGTGATGTCAGTTTGATGGGGAAATAGTTCACCAGCTCGGAAATCCAAGTTCGTATCTCACTTGGACTTCTGCCATCTTCCCATGGCAGAAAACATCAATGGAAGTTGTATATAAAGAAACAAGGAAATAAATTTCTATTGTTTTGTATTTTTTTTTAGTTAGGTAGATTTTTTTTTTTATAAACACGTCTATCAGCTTAATTGATAGGCTGCGTTTTCAATGTAAAAATAACACTTCTGCCACAAGCTGATTGTTGGTTGTTAACGGAATAATTCTATGCCACTTAGAAAAGAGCTTCCCTCTCACTTTTGTTATCCCAGCACACAAGGAGTCTTTTTGCAAAATTTAAATTTAAATATTTGTAGATTTTTACTTTAAATGCTTTTAGGTAAAGGTCTGTATTTACAAATTAACTCACATCCACTGGAGAAAAAAAATGTTTGGAGAAGTTTTTCTGCCTTTCCTCTCAGTACAGTACATGCTGCAGAGTTTACTTAGTAATGGTTCATGTTTAGGAAGTATTTAATTAAATTACTATTAAGCTGTTTCGTCAAAGTTGAGATCCCAAAGCTCTCTACCCTTGGTTTTAATGAATAAAATCATGTTAGGCTTAGATCCTTCTATAAATCATGTTAACCTTAACCTTCTTCAATATTTGGAGATAATAACTGTAATTAATACTTGTTTGCATTTTCTCCCCCCACCCCCATATGCTAAGACCAAGAGGTAGTAGAGTTGTCCAATTTTTATAATGCTTTTTTTTATACCACCTCAGAAGGCATTTGCTCCTATCTCGGGTTTACTATTTAGTATAAAGAGTTCCGATTTGGGTATATTTAAGAAAGACTCAGCTGTCAAAAGCAAAGAAACTGGGAATGGTGTTTTGACAACCATATAGTGTTAAAGGAAATACTGTAGTCTGAATAAAATTGCTTATGTTCTCCAAAACAAGAGTAACATAAAAACACTTTTTATTTATATGGAAAAGCAAAAGCAGAAATAAATTCCAAAGGTTTCCCTTTCTTTAAGAAATTCTGAGAGAACTGCAGTCGCCATCTGTTAAGGGTTGGGAATTGAGCAAGAAGCCACATTTAAACGGAAAAAGAAAAGACCAGGAAAGTCTGTGTCTTCCATCCACCCCATCTCCCTCCCACCACCCAGGTCAGCACTTCCAGGTCCTCGTGCCCCCCCGCCCCCCAACTCTCCGCAGCTCACCCTAGTTAGATTGGTGGGGAAGGGAGCTCAGGACCCTCCTGGCCTCCATGCCCCTCCCGCCCCCCGTGGGCCTGTTAACCCGGAGCAGGTTTGGGAAGGGAAATGTGGCTAATATCTCTAACAGCTGTCAGAGGGACCTTCCTTCAAAGGGACTAGACCGGGATCCCCGCAAGTTCCCCATTAGTCTTGCAGGCCAGCAGTTTGGTAAGGAGGCTGCTCTGCCGCGAGTAGCCACCGTGTTGGAATGGCCGGTGTCTGGACGCGGCCGAGGGGCCCCCGCTCCGCAGCTCTGCCGGCCGCCGCCGCCCCAGGAGCAGGCTCGGTGCGGACGTGCGCGCGCCCCGAGGCGGGGAGGAGGCTGCGCCGGGGGCCAGGGCGGCGGGCGTGGGCAGGCTCTGCCCCTCCAGGTCCGCTGCCCCTGCCCTCCCCCGGCCTTCCCTCTGCGCGGCGTTAGAGGTAGACCGACGTGCTTCACATTGATGGGGGCGGCGGGGGGCCCCTAACGGTGGCAGTAATCAACTCGGGGTGTCGCACGCGTCGTGGAGCTCCCTCCGCGGGGCCGGGGCCGGGACGGAGCTGCGGGGCGCGGGGAGGGGGAAACGCAGGTCTGACGGGGGAGGCCGGTCAGACTGTGATGAGAATGGAGACCGTCGGGGCAGTGTTTGAAGGGAGGTTTTAATATTAATAGTTTCGGTGTAGAGACAGAAGGGAGATTGCGTCTACGGCTCCTCGGGGCAGACTCTGGGTGACAGCGATGATGGATGACCCAGCAGAGCCCAACAGCTCCTCCCCTCCAGCCCCAACAGTGTCAAAGCTACTTTCCTTGAAGCTTTGGAAATAAAATAAATAAACAGCCTCGCTCCCCCGCCCCCACTCCTCGTACACCTCCACTCCCACCCCCACCCCGCTCTCCCACATCGATTTATAGATCATTATGAATCAATTACTGCTCTCAATACTTTCCCATTGGCTTAAATAAAACAGTCAAAAGATGAAAACATGGGGTTCGGTAGGGGTTCCCCCCCACAGGAGCAATCGCAAAATCCATTATCTCATCATCAGAGGCTCCGAGTTAGGAGGTGTCGAGAAAGGAAGGAAGGGGTCGCCCAGTGAATACCGGGGGGGGGGCATTTAAGGGGGGGCACCCAGCTGCTGCCTTTGTTCATGGGTTTGGTTGGTTGGTTTGGGGTTTTTTGGAGCGGGGGAACCCGCGTGAGAATGAGATGCCTACAGGTTTCGTAACCTAATTATTTAACTCCTTTGGAGAAACCTATTTGAATGTGTGTCTCGGCAAACATCAGATGTTGTTGGTGGTGAGGTCGCACATGGGAAAAGGTGTGGAGGAATGGGTCCGTCTGGAGGGCGGATTTTCACTTTGTTGTGAGCAACTGTGGGAGGGTTCGCTGCTGGGAAGGGGGATTCTCCCAGCCGCAACGCCCTCCTCGCTCCCCGCGGTTGGCTGTTTTTGTCGTTGGGACTGGTTTGGATCTGGGACTGGCCGCCCCCGGTCGCCCCCGCCCCCGCCTCGGCCGCCCGAGGCTTTTCTTCCCTCTCTTGCCCCTTCGCGGCGGTGCTCGAGGTTCTCTAGGTGTTTCTATGACTACATTGTGTGTGTGGGAGGGTCAGATGTGGGGGGCTGCCCGCGAGAGGGCCGTTCCTGGGCGATCATTTATCAATGTCACCCACATAATGATTCTCTCTGCAGCCTCCTATTGATGAGGATAATTACATTAGCTCAGAGTGACTGATCAATGAAAAACCACCACACAAAAACTTCTTTACTCCTCTATAATACCAAAAACCGATACAGAAATAACATAGAAAGCCTGATTTTTCTTTCCCTTTCCTATCCACCAATAGATTCTGCCCCCCTCCCCCCAAAAGGACTGGGAGTAAAGTAAGAAAATAGACCCAGGTTTGTTTCGTTTAAAGGAGGATGCAATTTTGCCCGTGAATGCATGTTCTCAAAATGCGTTGGCTTCATTCCTCCTTTGCTAAAGAATATCAACGGATTTACTAATGTGAGTTGCTTTTAGACTGGTCTGTGGTTTTCCGTTCTTTTTATTTCTTTCCTCCCCTTTGGGCATTTTTTTTTTTTCTGCTTCAAAAAAAAAAAAAAAAGAGAGAGAGACAATTCTTTTGTAAATAACTGGAAAAGGATATTACTCTAGGTCCTCGCTCTCTTTTTTGTTTAGCCTTTGCTAAAGTCGGGTTATCTTTTGTCTTTATCACTTCATAAAGTCGCGCAATTAAAGATGGGATATTGCATGGGTATAAAGGGTGGATCCATAATACGGCGACATAATACGCTATATTCTCGCCTGAAAGTTTGCAGCTAAATTACGGTTTTGCCTTTTCTACACTTAAAAATCAATATTTTCTCAATTAAAGAGAATTTTAATGCTTTACTTGCGAGTTGTTAAAGGCGCTGTAAATTTTATTGTAATGCTTCTTGGCTTCGGAGTAGATGCAAGAGACCGGTTGATTCTCATGGTTTTTTTCCTCCCAGAGAACCTAGTCCAGGGACATCCAGTGTGTCAGATCAAATCCCAGCAACAAAGGTAAGGAGTGTTCTGAGAGGGACGGGGCACAGGGTGGGGAGCCCTCCAGGGGAGCCCTCCAGCGCCAGAGGCCATTGTCTTGTATATTTTCACCTCTCTGTGTCCCGCCTCCTGAAAGTGACAGAAGTGTCCATTTTACCCTAATCTTTTCAAAGAGGAGCACGTTCAACTCCCATCTGCTCTGTGATGGCCAGGAAAGCAGCAGCATTTGGGGGAGCACTCTAGACTCTTTCCAGCATCCCCCCCTTTTCTCCTTCCTCTCCTTATTTTGCCAAAATTTAACTCTGAACTCTTTCACAAATTCTGCCATATTTTATATGTGTTCTGACCTCTGTGTCAGAGCTCATTCCCTACCCTCAGGAGCGCTCACTGTTTACAGATGTTTTCTCCTTCCACACGTCCCACCTAGTAAAAGTTCCCGCAGAGAATTAACTGTGGTGTGTTAATAGCCCAGGTCTGCTACTGCTCTCTCCTGCAAAGCTGAAATCTGGTAAGGTGGAGAATGGCATTGAACTAACGTTGGGGAGCTGCCCCAGGCCCACAGAAGCCCTGACTTGAGAATTCCAGGCCCAGGGATTTGGTAGGAAGCAAGGTAGTGAAACTTTCAGGATGTTAAGACAGAGAGGAAGATAAGAAAATGAGGCTAGAATGGAACCTAAGAAGAGGAGAATAGGCTAAGGCGGAAAAATGAGCCTTTGAGACCTTTTTGTAATTTAAAAAGAAATAATAATGAAGGGAAATCGAATATCTAAGGCTTGCTATTAATTTCTTCTTCTTCTTTTTAACCCAATGTCTGTTTAGGAACAAGTCCTCAGAGATGCCAGGGAGGGCCCGAGTTTCCAAATAGAACTGCTCTTAAAGTTCCTTTGCAGTTAGTTCCCCCCTCCAGTTAATTTGCTGGGAATGGGAAGACTGGGGAGAGGGCTATGTGTGTGGTGTACCAAGGGCTTGAGTAAGAGTATGATGGGAAGGGGCACCTAGATACAATGAGGCTGCTGTTTTAAACTCAGTAGAGAAGTGGGGAGTGGGTAAAAGCGGCACAGCACCACAGTACACTTTAAAATTATTCACGCCTACCTGTCTTTCCCCCTTTAACCACACTATCAAATATTATATGTAGGTGGAGGAAATTTCTAGTTCAGCATCTTTTGTCTGTAGCCCCACCCAACTGATCCCCCTTTGCTTAGATGCCTGATGTGTAAGCCTAGACCCTGGCCTTTTTGTCAAGTGAGTGGGGCTTTGTTAATGTATTTGTACTTTTCAGCTTTCAGTGTAAGTTTCTTGCTTTGGAGGAAGGAGGGGTGTAAGAACGGAGGGGGAGGGGAGCAGAACACAAAGACTATCTAGTTCTCACCAAGCAGGTTTCAAAATAGGAACTTAATGGGAAGGAAAAAAAAAAATGAAAGAATGGGGAAAAAAATGGGGGGGGGGTGAGAATTGCTGATCACAACAGGTTTGCTTGTCTGGAAGAGAGGTGATCCTGCGAATATTTTTCCCTTTGAGGATTCTGTTTTCTTCATATTGAAACATTTTCAAGTTTTAATCCTTTAGCGGACAAAAACCTCAATATAAATATGACATGGGCCACCGGCAAAAAAAACGAACTTAAACTCAGTGCTGAGAGGAGGAGGGTAGGGTGGGGGGAGAGAGACCTTTCTGATTAATAACTAGCAGGGTAATGTTGAGGGCTTTTTCTGCCCGATTGCCTTTTTGAATTAGAGCCGATTTCTTCACACTTCAATAGTGCCTGTCTCCTTTAAAATGACTGGCAGATTTGTTTCTCTTTTTTCTCTCCCTGAGACTTAATGATGTAAATTTTCTAATTAGTTAAATCATATTGCTTACAGGCCTAATATTTACCGTGTAAGAAATGATCATCCTGATTTGGACCTCTTGAAATATTCCGAGAAATAACATTTGGCTTTTAGGTTGAAGGATGAGAGAAGAGGAAGCTGTGTTACGGGAAGCAGTTGAGAGGAGAGAAGGCACAGACCCGGGCAACATGTTAAATTAATAGTTGAAGTTGAGCTGGGCTCACACCCCAAGTCCGCTTTTATTTTTCAATCAGCGAAGATTTAATTGGCAGCCCTCAGGCCGGGCGATCTGATATTTTCTCATTAGTTTCCCATCACTAATCTTGAGTGTTAGATTGGCTTAAAGGTTGTCAACATTTGACCAATTTTATTTAAGGGGGGGGGGGGAAATCAAGCATTATGGCTCCAGGATGTGAGATCTGCAAATAAATCCTGCTTGGATCAGCGGAACTAACAGGCGAAAAAAATGTTGACTATTCATCGTCGCATTTAATAAGTTGCATTAATGTATATTTCAAAGCCAGGGAGAGAGATTACACGGGAGCTGCATAGATGCCCATGAAAGAGGTTGGTGGGGAGGAGGTTGCAGTGAGCGAGGTGGGCAGGGAAAGTGAGGTGTAGGTACATTTCGAACAGAGGGCAAAAAACCCAAATGGAATAGCTGTTGAGGGTTTTGGACCTTCAATCCCTCCTCCCCTTCCTTTTGCAGCTGCGCGAAACTGCAAAACCGGTCCGCGGAGCTCTGAGCGGCTGGGCTGTCTCGTCCACATATAACATCAGAGCGCCCCCTGCTGGCGAGCGGAGTAGACGGCGGTGGGTCAGCCTCCTGCGAAGCAAATCGTGGTTTTTTGCGCCACCCCCCTCCGAAACCCCCTACCCAGTACTGATTCCCTTGCACCACCCCCACCTTGGTTCTGCAGCAAAACCCCGCGGCAGGGGAATAGCTTGCGAAGGCTGAGCATTTAAATGAATAAATGATTAAAAATAATAAAGTACGAAGGAACCCCAACCTTCACTTGGCCTCCGGGGAATAAACTATCAATTGACTAGGAAACGGACACATTTTCTTTCTCTAAATTCTTTTCTGTTTTTTTTTTTTTTCCCCTCTGTGATGCGTTTGTTTGTTTCTGCCAAACTGCAGACTCTAAGTCTAAGAAAACGTGTTTAATAGAGGCTGTAGAAGTTTTGTTTTGTTTTGTTTTAATGGATCTCTGATTGGGGAAAGGGGCTAAATCAAAACAATAGTTTTCGCAAAACAAAACTCCCGAGGACCTCGCAAGATTTCAGTAAAGTCCCGAAGACTCGCTTTCAGAATTCAGCTCCTCGTCTTGAACGACCCTTCCCTACACCGCAAAGAAATACTGGTCCTTGACTGTCCCCCCCCCCCATTAGAGAATGTGTTTAAAAGTTGTCACCTCTTTCTCTATGCGCGCGCACGCACGCACACACACGGTCCCGCGTGTTCCCAGTCTTTCTTCCTCGGTGCTTCTCAATTTTGCTGGAAACGGAAAGGGTAGCTGAAGTGCCCCCAACATAAACCGCCAATGTCTTTGACACTTGATCGTCCTCTAGTGCTTCACGTCCAGTGCAAGTGTGAGTGTCTGGTTATTTTTTCAGCCGTTGTGGCGCGCACAGGCGTCTTCTCGGCTTGCCAGTTACTCCGCGCGGCTCCGGACCCCTCGAAGGCGAGGGCGCACAGGTAGCGCGAGCCGGGGGCAGGCTCCGGCGGGCGGGCGCCGCCACGTCCCCGCCAGCCTCTGCTCCTGGGAGAGGCGCTGGCCAAGCAGCCCCGACTCGGGAAAGTCTTCTGACCACAGCTAGGCACCCCCCCCCCCCCGCCCCAAGAGTGTCGATCTGCGATAGAGGAACAACTTTAGTGTGTAGGGAGTGGGGGGGTGGGGGATCTGCTTTTTCAAGTTACCGGATTTCGGGATTTTGTGGAAACTGCGCTCAGAAATGAGGCGCCGGGGAAGGCAGGGAGGGCGGCAGGGGAAAGGTGTGTCTGCAGACGCGCTCATCTCTTGCCAGGTTACCTGGAGCTCCTCTTTGAAGAATCCGCTCTTTTCCCTCGCTGCTCCCTAGAACCGCCCTGTGTCATATCTTCTCCAACCCCTCCTCTTTGGGGATGCTCCGAACCGGGTCGGGGGCTAGAGGACGTCAGGGAAGGAGCGCTCCCAGGGCGAGGCAGAGGCAGCCCCGGTCTTCGCGCCCGGGTTAAGGGCTGCCTCCAGTCGGGGTGTGATTTGAAGAATTACTGGGGCTATTGTGACCACTGAGGTAAATTAAATATTTATACTCCAGGTTGTTCTCATTATTATGATTGTTTTTGGGTCGGTTGTGAAGAAGTTCAGGGAGATCAAACTTCCCTTAAATATAAATCCTGGTCTTGGGGGGCAGCAGAACCTGCTACCTGCCACTGAAATTGACTTTTGGAAAGGTCTTCATTAAGCTCCGAAGTGGAAGGGAAGCTCTCTGCGAACAATATTGGTTCATGTAAATACCTATGTATCTATAAAATACACATTTTATATATCTGTATTTACCCAGAATAAAGAAAAGAAAGCAGGTGTCCCCAGTGCAGTTGAATCCAAGCAGTGACATTTCCAGTAAGATATTCTCACAGATGAAGAAAATGGGAACATCTCATTGTATTTGTCTCAGTTTGACTTAATGAAATTTGGAGACACTGACAGTCTGGTCAATGTTCTACGTAAATTAATGCAAAGGTCCTTAGGAAGAGACTGAAGACACCTCTTGCCATTAATCTTAAACCACTTGAAGATTATGATTAAATGAATGGGATCACTAAGCATTATCATTTCAAATAGCCGTTAACTGTCTCCACCCCTGTATTGTGGCAACAAAATAAACTCTCCAAGAGCAATGGTGTTTCTTCCTTCTTTATCTTTGCTTTTGTTTTGCTTTAAGAAGAAAGAGGGGGAAGACAGAAGAGAAGAAAACCTTCCCGAAAGTCTTGGATTTCCTGCTGTTAGAAAGCTGCTGTTTGTTTCTGATTTCCTCGTCTTTTGCCACACAGGAAAAAGAAATCGAATGATGCGTCTACATTTGATGAGAACTAAATGCTAAAACAACGGCGAAGGTGCATTTGCTTTCTTTTCTTTTCCCCTGGAAAAAATTTAAGAAAAAAAAAAATCTACCAGCTCAGCGAGTTGAAAATTGTGGTGATATAAAAGATGTTCACTTGTCCACATGTATTCGCTGACTTTCATCACTTGAATTTTGTAGGCTTTGGTGTCAGATAGAAATTATGGAAAAGAGAATGAGACACTTGCCAAGGAACAACAATATTATACACTTTCAAGTAAACTCCACCTAATCCTGTATTTGAGGGCTGAGGGGGTGTGTGCTATTTTCCCCTAATAAACCTCAAAGCCCTCATTAGACATAGAGAAAGAGGGGTGGAGAACTCTATTACTGGGCATTCTGACAAAAAAAAAAAAAAAAAAAAAGTAAAAGCAGCGTCTCCCTGCTCCTAGAGCCCAGGGAGAGGACACCCCGAAAATGTGCAAAAGCCATTGTGTTTTTCTTGAGAGCCCTGAGTTGGGCAGACCTTTCAGAGAAAGACACAGAAATTAACATTATAAAAAGCAAAATGTTGAGACAAAGGGCAGTGGCTAACAACCACCACAACAAAACATGCTAAAAATTATTCTTCAAGCCCTGCGAATTTCCAGATGCCACAGAAAATCAATGCAAAAGCGCCCCCTCCTAACTGAGCAGACAGCCCTCCTGCGGGGTGATGTTTCCAGTAGAAAGTGGAGTTGGAGATCCCACCTCTGCTAGAGCAATGGGAGATGTTACCCTGAGGCTTCGGGGAGGGGAGGAAGGGGGTGTCGCCCTCCCTCCCCAGTCGGTATTTCCCACCTGTGCCCTCCTCTCCTAGCTGGGGCGCAGGAGAGGGAGAAGCTGGGCCGATTCTGCGCCCTGAGCTTCCACGGCGCACCTCGAGCTGAGGCTCCGGCGGAGCCAAGGCGGAAACCCAAATAGGTCCCCAGAGGACGAAGATTCGGCCAGAGGGACCGAGGATTCTGGTCTGAGGTTCATGCAGCTGCCAGCTCAGTCCCGGGGCCAGACTTCCGTGCCTGGTTGGACAAAAGGCTCATAGGCCACATTGGTCCCGGATCGAGTGTGAAATGCAAAGAAGGGGGGCAGTCTGCCCCCCCTTTGTGTGTCTGCATGTGTGTTTGTGCGTGTGTCAAACACGTGCACTTAGAGCGGGCCTCTGGCCGCTGGGGAAGTTCCCCCTTCTGGCTTCCCGGGCCCTGGACCTACACCTTTCCTTGTCCCCCACCCACAGCCTCAGCCACCCACAGGGCTCCCCAGATCCCCGGTCACGCCTGCACAGGTGTGGTGCCTTTAACTGGAAAGTGCCTGAGAAAAGATCCACCAGAGGGAAGGCGGCGGGGGAGGGGGTGAGGGGCTGGGAAGAAAGATGGTACTTCTAGAGCTCAGACATCCTTATCTTCAAGGAATTGTCATCCCACTCAATCTTTCCGCCCTGACCTACTGTATCCAAAAAAGCAGAGATTGGTTCGCGGGAAAATCAGGCTTACCAGAACGTCGGGGTTAGACGCAGGCTCTCGAGACCTACGCAGGCTTTGCTTAGATTCAAAAGTATGATTTTAATTTTCTTAATGAAGGCGCGCTCTAGAGCTCAGCTGGTAATGACTGTGCTGAGTTTAATAGACTTCTGTCGAACAGAAAAAGACGGATAACTATCGGTTATAAGTAATCTGCTCTAATGCAATTATTTTCCCAGGTTCGAATGTCATTGTGCAGAGAGGGCAGGAGTGAATTAGAGCCCCGGGGACCACGGACGCGGGGCTAGGAGACCGCCTGAAATACGAGCCCAACCTGTTTTGTGAGATGCACTCGGGTTTGGGGGTCGGGGTCGATGGCTTCAAAGCCCTCGGTCTGCACGTGTGAAAATCTCTGTGTCTCTCCCGCCCCCTCCTCCCCGCCCCCTTCTCCCTCCCTCTCCTCTCTCCACCTCTCCTTGTTTTCTCTCTAGCTCCCTCTTCCCTTTTGTCATCTTTGCCCTAGCTAATGTGAATTTCCCTTTCCCCGCCTCTATGTTGCCTGTCTTAGTGGATTTCAGGGAGATACATTAAGTCCGAAGTATTTCTCTACAACACACTGACACAGAAGTAGGCTCTTGGGCGACTTCTGCTGATTTCAAAAAAGTGAATGGGCTGAAGTGGGACCTTTAAGAAACCCATACACAGGAATGTATCAGGAGGATTATTTCTATCCCAATACAGGGCCAATCCCGGTTGCTGTCCAAAAGTAACCCCGTTTTCGTTCTAACACAAATTGTCATTCATGCTAGTTTTTATTGGGTATTGTCCAAACTCTTCTTAGTTCTCCATTCACGCCTGGTAGACACTCTCAGGTAAATGCGACTTTGAAAAATAAAAATACGAGTCGTAGTTTCCCTTCATATAGAAAATAAGCCAAATCGGTGGAGGAAGTCCCGTGTTCTCAAGATGAAGGATTTGAAGGCAGGTGGGCCTGCAGGTGGAGGGGTGAGCACTGGGCAGCCCAGCCAGACACCCCAGAGCCCAGCTCTCTTGTCTGCCCCTCTGTCACCTGCCACTCCAGCCCCAAGGGCCACTTTAGCCCCACTCCCCGGCCCCCACCGGCTTCCCTCTCTGCATCCTGGGGAAACAAAGAATGTTCTTGGGGCTGATGCATAAAAAGGCTCACACTAGACCCCGGAGGTAGAGGGGTCTGTTGCAGATGTGCGGGCAAGGTGAGGCAGCGGTACTTGGGGTCTGGCCTGTCTCCGACTCAAGTTACCGTCTCTAGTTCCCTAGCTTCGTGCACTCCATCTGTCTCTACTCCCTGCCCCCACCTCCACAAACATGCAGGGTGATCTGGGCACACGTCTACAGAAATAGCCACAAAACTCACAATGACTATCTCTTCTCTGACTCAGTCCTACCCTGTTCCTACCGGCCTTGGCCGCCAAGCCTTCAAAGAGAGAAGGGAAGACATCAAACAACACCAAAAGCTTATTTGTAAAACCCTTCCGGTCTCCCTGGCCGAGGATCAGCACAGCTGGTGTGCGCCACCGCCCCCCCCCCACCTCCTTGCAGGGTGGGGTGGGGGTATGCATCTCTGCGGCCCATGAAGCTCTGGGTCTTAGGCAGGACACCCGTTGGCAGGGTGGGCGGGGGGGGGGGGGGGGGGGGGGGGGGGGGGAGATGTTCACCTTCCTCTTCCCCCATGCTCTTGGCCTTCCCAGCTGCAAAGAGAATTAGGAAGCCATCTAGTCCTCAGGTCCTAAGCAGGTGAGACATTCTATGATCCCAAGAGTCTAGCCGGAACTTAAGCCTTTGGCCTCCAGCACTTTTTAAAAATCAAGGAGGTGACTGGGCTGGGACCAGCCTGCTCCGGCACCAGCCCCTGCAGCAGCCTTTGCTGGGAGGGGGGCATCAGGGCCTCAGTATAACCCGAGGATGAAAGGTTGGCCTCTGGGTCTATGAGCAGATGTGGAAGGAGAGAAGGGGTGACTACCAGAACCCCACCCCCAAGATCTGTCATCCCTAGATCTACCATCCTTCGCAGCTCCCCTGCAGGAAAACCGTGTTCTGGTGGCGGCTTAGGAGAGCAAGAGCAAAGACCTAGAAAGCCCCCACAAGGTTTAGGTGGGTCTAATTCTGCTTTTGAAGCATCAGTGAGAGAGGAAAGGGATTCTATTACCCAACAGGGTAATAGATTTTTCTAAAAACCCTCTCAGCTTGGGGGAGAGTGAGGAATAGTCAGTTACCGCCATCCTCCCCAGGGAGGGACCTGCGCACACCGAGACTCACATCCCCTAAAGCAGCAGCGAACTCCTTGCAAAGGTGTCTTGGAGTCCCAGCCTGTGGCACTTGTCTTCTGGGGGCGCTCAGTTCAGTCTCAACGCCGCAGCTGACTGACTGCGGTAGGTTAGAAAGAGGCCCAGTTGGACTAAGGGTAACTGAGGGAGAAGCACACCTATTTTATTATTAGTACTTTTTGAACACTGTATTTATTTGAGAGAATGAGAGAGAGCAGGAGCAGGAGGGGGGGGGGTATGGCAGGCAGAGGGAGAAGCAGGCTCCCTGCTGAGCAAGGAGCCAGACTCAGGACTCCATCCCAGGACCCCGGGATCATGACCTGGGCGGAAGGCAGAGGCTCGGCCGACTGAGCCATTCAGACGCCGTAGTTACTCCTCTTTTTTCAAATGTCCATACAGGAAGGCATTTTTTTCTTTCTTTTTTTTTTTTCGGTCAGTAAATCCAATGTGTCATTACAGTCCCACAGAATTAGGTGTAAAAATTAAGGTGTAAGCGGTGCTCAGACATTTTAAAAGGATTGCCATGAACATAACAGGCTTTTATAGATCAAGACACTTGTACACAAGCTTTAAGGATAAAGAACACTAGGAGCGGGGCGCCTGGGTGGCTCAGTGGGTTAAGCCTCTGCCTTCGGCTCAGGTCATGATCCCAGGGTCCTGGAATCAAGCCCCACATTGGGCTCTCTGCTCAGCAGGGAGCCTGCTTTCTCCTCTCTCTGCCTACTTGTGATCTCTGTCTGTCAAATAAATAAATAAAATCTTAAAAAAAAAAAGGCACTAGGAGTGCCTGACCTCCCTTTGTACCACCTTCACATAATTAAGTGGAAGCAGGGGCTTGTCTCAAGAATATCTCAGGTGACAAGAGTTCCTAAAACAAACTAACCAACACACACACACACACACACACACACACACACAACACACTTTTGCATCTTTAAGGTAAGTCTCCCTAAAGGAAAGTTAGAGGCAAATACTTAACTAAAAGTTAAGCATTTTCTGCTTATTTATCCAAGTCTCTTAATTTTTAATACAGATGAAATCATCCGTTCAGAAGGAGTGATAACCCCCCCCCCATAGCAGAGTGAGGGCGGCTGTTTATACTTGAAGCTTATCCACCGGCCTTAGGACTTTAGAATGTTCAAGTGAAGTGTAAATAGAATAAGGTCACAGGTGATTGACAAGTTCAAGTTACTTAGTTCAATTATCAAAATTTTATTTCTAAATTATGTTCAGTTTGATTTTCCTGCTTTGCTATAAATGACCTTAGAAAATCCAATGGGAGCAGACAATTTACACCATGTCCTATGTACCATGATTTATCTGTCAAGTCACTTTGTCCGTATGCCTCCGTCAGTGTTTCTGTGGAGACCACGTCTTGACAATTAGATTTAGAAATGCAGCTATCACTCTGATCCAAAGGCAGTCACTTTACAGGCACAGTCATCACTAAATTTTGACAACTTTCTAAAATGTCTTTAAATGTCTAGGCTGCAGGCAGAATCTGCAGACTGTTTAGAATTGAATGCTCTGGATATTGGCCTGCTCTACTAAGCGTCCCTCTCTCCAAACAATAGATAAGAGTGCAATTTGTAAATACATGCCCTACCATTCACTTTCAACATAGTATCTCAAAGTCTTCCTACGCATTATTTAATAGATAACCAAGCATTTGAGATCAAGGCTTGTGCCGCCACATCTGGAAATGGTTCCCTAGCTCTCATCTTCCCCCCCTCCCGAGTCAGTCACCAGTGAGAGAAAGAGCTGAAGCCTCTTCTTCCCCTACTCGAGGATAGCATCAGCTTTTAATCAGTGAGAGGCACTCCTTATTTAAATTTACAGGATGACTCTTTATTTCATTTATCTTTTCTTTTGGAGGAAAGTGAAACAAGAGCACCACCCTTATTAATTATAAGATTGATGGGGTGAAAAAAGCCAAATGAATTTGGCTTGCAAATTATTAGTAGAGGTATGAATATTTATGACCGTGCCAGGAACTGCAGTCATGAACCCTGGGTATCAAGTCTGGGAGACAGTCAGACCAATGCATTCAGTGAGGGTTCAGTCTCCCCAAATCTGACATGACATAAATGGAAACTTCTAAATTAGCCCCAGGGTGGGCTCCCATCAAATCCATTCCTTTTTTTTTTTTTTTTTCTCCTTTCTTTCTTTTTTGGGTATGATCTTGCTAAACATGAACTTAGGTCCAGGGACCTCTATCAGAAACTTTAAAAATCTTTTAAGGTGAAAGCAGATACCTACATGTTTTGGAAAGAGAAATCTACATTTGTGCTTTTCTCACTTGATATTCATTTATGTTTTAAATCAAGTTAATCTGTAAAATATTTGTGACATGATGGCTTTAAAATTTAAAGCTATTTATATTTGACGTAAAAATACTGCAAACCTAAAATATCCCGGGTATAAAGAGAACTTAAACAGACATAATCTAAGTTAGATACAAACAGCAATGAGAGGGTAGAGAACACAGCAAGGCAAGGGAGAGGAGCCAAGTTTTCTCTTCGCTGGTTTTCCTCTCTGCACCCAACTTACTCATGTTTTGGTCTCAAAGCAGGGAAATTTGAATAAAGGTGGAGGAAGAAAGGGCCAACCAAGGTAGAAAGGGAGGGGATGAAAGCAAGGATTTAATATTTTAGTAAAAGAAACTCTTTTGGGGCACCCGGGTGGCACAGCTGGTTAAGCGCCTGACTCTTGTCTTTGGCTCACATTGTGATTTCAGAGTCTGGGGAAGGAGCCCTGCATCAGGTCCCAGGCCCAGCAGGACATCAGCTTGAGAGTCTCTGTCCCTCTCCCCTTGTCCCTCCTGCTCTCTCTCTCTCTCTCTTCCCCCCTCTCGAAAATGAATAAATCTTAAAAACAAAAAAAAATAGGCAAACTCTTTTTTCCTCTCTTGATTGACATTCAACAGTTTGGTCGTGTTTTGGAAAAGGGACTGAAGATTTGAGACTTCGTAGCACCACTAATCGCTCTCCCTCTCTCTCTTTTTTTTTTTTTTTTAGAAGGGGGTTATTTATTTATTTTAGTAATCTCTACCCCCAACATGGGGCTCAAACTCACCAACCCACTGCTCCCCGCACCGGTTCCTTTTCTGTAGAAGAATCGTTGAGTGGAGGGGAGGGGGGGACACAACCCTGCGAAGAGAGCTCATCCTGACCTCAGAGCCAGCTTAGCACGTACATCTTGAAAAGGAAGACAAGTTGTTTTCAAAACAGGAATGCTAAGCATGCTGAAAAGCATAAATCATTGTAAAAAGGCTCCTCAAATTTTCTGAGAAACTCCCAACTACACAGACATACGTCTATGTTCACATCTCTCTCTATACACGTACACGTTCACAGATATATTCACAACTGTAAGTGGATGTTTGTGCTAAATTGATGCTTTATGTATATCTTGTCTCAATTTGTCTCTTCTCTGTAAGGGTATAATTTTTTTTTTTTTTTAGGAAGGGATACCACTGACAATAATTTACTTAAATTCACAGACCTTGAAATTGAGGCATCTCCTATCAATCACACTCAGTAGATACAGTAAAACACATTCAACATTTGTATATCAATAGTGGCACACACACAAATCTGTTTTGTTCAATTGAAATGCTCTTTAACATGTCATTTCATATTTTTCTGGAACACGTTATGGGTTAGTCATCCTGTTTCAGCTGATTGTTAAATCCTTAACCTAATGAAAATTCAAAATAAGATATTTACTTGTTGTAGATTTCAGATGCAGAAAGGTGAGCTTTGGGGAGAAGTTTGGTCAACCCCTTTTACCCTTCTGACAGAGAACTGAAGTCCAAAGATGGTGACTAACCAGGTGCAACTCATAAGACTAGTCAGCTCTATCTCCTGACGAGATCCCAAAGCTCAGAATGGGAGGCTAATTTTTCTTATGACATGGCGCTTCTCCACCTTCTGTCCCTTAGAATAGAGCAGTATTTATAATACCACGTGCAGACTTTTCTACTAATATTTTTCTTCCCAGCGCACTGACAATGAAATTCTTATTAAATAATAATAAGATATTGACTGGTCTGTTTGCCCATATGAAGATTTGTTGTTGATCTGTGATGTCTGTATTGATTAGGCAAGAAGGAGATCTATCCTCTACCTGAAGGATAAATAGATCTCGGTACTGGCACAAAAACAAACTTTGTATTAATAGAAATCCCAGCCTTCTCTATTTATTGGTTATACGTCATCTCAGTCAATCAAGCTAGAAACAGATATAAATAGGAATAACTGAGAGCAATACCTCAAAATCTCCAAAAATGTTCACTAGGGCTATTTAAACTGCTACAAGAGTTGTTTAACGTCCCCCCCAGTAGCTTGCTTCTAGGTAACTTGCCCCCCCGGCTCTTTCTCTTCGCCCCAAATTGAATCCTACCTGTGCTCCATGTTTTTTACATTAAGGGAAATCCTATTCATGCCTGAGATGATCTTATATTTATGATGGCCTCTTCTGTCAAATTGTTATTTCTGTAGCTTGCTGTCAGAAATGTCACTCAAACTTCTTTCCACCTCTCTTTACCCTCTGTCATAGTAACTTAGAAGGTCTAATCCAAGTAGAATTTACTTCACCTATAAAATACAGCTAGGAGAACTTTTTCACTTCCTGTCTGCTTCCCTCTCCCCCCAGCCCCCAGCTTTATCTTCAGTTTGTGTAAGGGCTGTGTTCCTTGTTTCTCCTTGTGGTAAAATTGTTCTCCCAAGCAGTTTCTCCTCAGGTTCAAAAACCTTGCTTTTGTGGGGCGCCTGGGTGACTCAGTGGGTTAAAGCCTCTGCCTTCGGCTCAGGTCATGATCCCGGGGTCCTGGGATCGAGCCCCACATCGGGCTCTCTGCTCTGCGGAGAGCCTGCTTCCTCCTCTCTCTCTGCCTGCCTCTCTGCCTAGTTGTGATTTCTCTCTGTCAAATAAATAAAATATTAAAAAAAAAAACAAAACCTTGCTTTTGTGAGAAAAGTTCATGTATAAATATGTTTGGCATATTTTCTTAGTCTGTGCTACTCACAGGTTAATACTTAAGCAAGAAAGAACACAGCACTGAAACGAAAACGGCCTCGAATTAAAAAGTTCTGGAGCCTAAGAAGCAGATATTTGATTTCTGGAAGGATAAAAAATAAAACATTGAACTTGTTAACATTTAAAACTCCTTTCTTTATCAGTGTGGCCTTGTTTTCACTACATTTTCATTTCATTACTTTTGCATGAATATGATAAATTGTCATTAAATCTAACCTTTTTTATTTAATGTTCATAAAAACTGGTAGGTTTTCAAACAGATGTGGCCTGATATGGTTCAGTGAATTTAGTGGACTTCTCATATAAATGGAATAATAACCATACAGAAGATGAATTTTATACCCTTGTTTACCTCTTGCAGAACTCACCCTTATTATAATTACAAATAGTGTTTATTATATTATGCAATGTATGTAGCATTGTCCAGACACGGCACAAACCTTGACTTGATCACTGCCATCTAGAGTTCATAATCCGAGATAGCATGGACACCAAAAAGCACAGAGAAACGTGGACAAATAGAGGATACTGCACAGTTATAGATTTTTTACTATGAAAAAGAAAATGTAATGGAGCTTAGCTCATGAATGAATAAATATTTATCCTCTCTTTACGTAAATATTTTTCTTTCAGACCCAAAGTAGTGGCTGGGAAAGAGAATAGTACGTTTCATTTCTTTTCTATCAATTAAGGATAACTTTGAGGAACAATTCTTCCCCTTTTAACTCCTCTTTTAAATTTTTATTTATTTATTTTGGAAGATTTTATTTATCTCGCACAGGGAGAGAGGGAACACAAGCAGGGGGAGAGGGAGAAGGAGAAGCAGGCTCCCCACCAAGCAAGGAGCCCGATTCAGGGCTCAATCCCAGGACCCTGGGATCATGACCTGAACCGAAGGCAGATGCCCAACAACTGAGCCACCCAGGTACCCCTAAATGGAGAAAATCTTTAAAAATAAATAATAAAATGTTTCAATGCAAACAAATCATTCTTGGGATACAGTCCAAATTTTTTTTAACATGATCTAAAATTTTGAGTGATTTCATGCCTATGCCCCCATCTCCAGCCCCATCGGGAATCCCCTCATTCTCTTTGATCTAATCACACTGCCCTTTTTTTGCTGCAAACAGTCTACCCTCATGCCCACCTAGGGATCCTGCTTTTGTTTTCTTCATCTAGAATGTTCTTTCCATCTCTAATTGGGTGAACTGCTCTTGGTTCTTCAGATCTCAGTTTAAGTGCCATTTCTGCAAGATTTTTTTTAACCATTTCCCCTCGAGATTAAGCTAGATCCTCTATTCTCATAATAACATTTAAATTTTCTTTGTAGCATATCACATTTACATTTATTTAATAATTAATCATGTTATTCTTTGTTTAATGTCTATTTCTCCTAGACTCTGCATTCCATAAGGACAAGGTCAGTTATGTTTGGTTCAGTACAGTGTCCTCCTTTCTGAAGGAAAAACAAGATAAAGGAGAGGGTGTGGTTAAATAAGATAAGGCCTGAAAAGTGTCCCAATGAATTTAGCGACTAAAAGGTCATGGGTGACTTTAGAGAAGGCAATTTCAGTGAAATGGTATGGGCAGATGGCATTGTGGTTTGAGGAGCAAAAGGGAGGTGAGAAAAGTGGAGGCAGTGGGTACAGACTATTTCAAGAATTTTATTCATGGGAAAAATAAAAACAATATGGCAACAGATAAAGGAAAGATATAGAATCAAAGGATGTTCTACTTTAAAGGAGAAGAGAGAACAGAACTTATTTATATGGCTGATGAGAAAGCAATAAAAGAAGATATACAGAATATTGGAGAGTTGAAGCATGTAGGAAAAAGTAGATATAATTTAATGGAGGAAAGTTGTAGTACAAGCTGGGGTCCAGAGCATAAAATACATTTTGTAAAAGTTAGAAGTCAACTCTCTACTCAGAGGAAGAAGAAAGGAAGTGAAGTCAGGTATACATATGGATTACATGGAGGTGTTGCTTCTGCTCCATGGCCTGGATTTTCCTCCAGTTGTAGAAGGCAGTCAGAGAAAGGGGGTGATGGGGAAGGAACATAAAGAGAGAGATAAAAGCTTAGAATCACAGCTGAGGGGATGGGGGTAGAGGGGGAAACCACTGATTAGGATAAGGTCAGAAGGTGGCTGAAACTTACCAACCATCCTTATCATTGTGTGACTTTCTCCAGAAATACTCAGGCATTTCAGGGAAGGAGTGAGATGTGTGGATTCTTCCAAATCCCAGAGTTTGCAGGGAAATGGTTAGGAAGCTGAGACTAGAGTTTGGGGAGTATTTGAATTACTGAACCATTGGGTTCACGTTAGATAAAGGAGGAAATGAAGACACAAGGGGGTGACTGACTGGGAGTAAAGTCAGTGATACAGGGGTGGGATGTTTTCTTGGGAAAAGGAAATAGGTTCTGAGCACTAGGAGAATGTGGGAGAATGGAGTGTGAGGTCGATATGGTGGGATTTCAGACGTAGAGGTGGAGGTTATGGGGGGTGGAGGGAGTACATCCAGATTGGCCACAGGGGTAGATATCCTAAGAGGTGTCTTCGCATCTGCCCTGAAAGCTGTGACAGCATCCTCAGTTACTTCCCTGCTCACTTCATGCAAGGTATCCCTTTCATGCTCCTTGGGCCAAATCACTGGAAAAAAAAAAAAAAAAAACAACGCTAAGGAGAAAATAGTGATAGGGTTTATTCACTAACTCTTTGTCAACTTAATTCCATTCACTTTAATAAATATTTAGTGTGTAGATACCAGGTGCCAAGGCATTGTTGTGTGATGGAAGAGATTCAGTGTTTTAATCTGAAGTACATTGTTAACTTTGTGGAGAGTAGATTTAGCGGGTGGGTGTGGGTAGGGAGAGTGAGACTAGAAACATCAACATTGGGGGTTTCACCATGTCATAGCTCCAGGACTTTGGGGTATTTATTTAACTTCTCTTATGTAGTTCCTTCAGCCACTTAATAAAAACAACCAGAGTACCTATTTTGTAGGTTTGTAGGGAAATTATTTTTAATGATGCCTTACAATGCTATCCAGAGCAATCTACACATTCAATGAAATCCCTACAAAAATACCATCAACATTTTTCACAGTGCTGGAACAAACAACCCTAAAATTCTTATGGAACCAGAAAAGACCCCGAATAGCCAGAGGAGAGTTGAAAAAGAAAACAAAAGCTGGTAGCATCATAATGCCTGACTTCAAGCTCTATTACAAAGCTGTGATCATCAAGACAGCATGGTGCTGGTACATAAACAGACACATAGATCAATGCAAAGAAAAGAGGTCCAGAAATGGACCCTAAACTCTATGGACAACTAATCTTTGACAAAGCAGGAAAGAATACCCAATGGAAAAAAGACAGCCTTTCAATAAGTGGTGCTGGAAAAATTGGACCACCACATGCAGAAGAAT
Organism: Meles meles; assembly: GCF_922984935.1. Classification (NCBI taxonomy): domain Eukaryota; kingdom Metazoa; phylum Chordata; class Mammalia; order Carnivora; family Mustelidae; genus Meles; species Meles meles. Next base: position 60,778,595 of record NC_060071.1, on the reverse strand, counting down.
GAAACTGGACCATTTCCTTACACCACACACAAAGATAAACTCAAAAAGGATGGCAGACTTCAATGTGATATAGGAATCCATCCAAATCCTAGAAAAGAACACAGACAGCAACCTCTAAGACCTCAGTAGTATCAACTTCTTGTAAGACACATCTCTAAAGGGCATGGGAAACAAAAGCAAAGATGAACTATATGGACTTCATCAAGATAAAAAGCTTCTGTACAGCAAAGGAAAGAGTCAACAAGACTAAAAAGTAGCCCACAGAATGGGAGAAGATATTTGGAAATGTCTTATCAGATAAAGGGCTGGTATCCAAGATCTATAGAGAACTTACCAAACTCAACACTCCCAAGACAAATAATCCAGTCAAGAAATGGGCAGAAGACTTGAAAAGACATTTTTCCCAAGAAGACCTATAAATGGCCAACAGAGGCATGAAAAATATGCTCAACATCACTTGTCATCAGGGAAATACAAATCAAAACCACACTGAGATGCCACTTTACACCAGGCAGAATGGCTAAAATTAACAAAATAGGAAACAACAAATGTTGGCGAGGATGTGGAAAAAAGGAAACTCTTACACATTGGTAGGATGCAAGTTGGTACAGCCACTCTGGGAAACAGTATGAAGGATCCTCAAGAAGTTAAAAATAGTGCTATGCTACAACCCAGCGCTTGTACTCCTGGGTATTTACCCCAAAGATACAGATGTAGTGAAACCATGAGAGGCTCTGGACTCTGGGGGAAATAATTGAGGGTTGCAGAAGAGAGGGGGGTTGGGGGATGGGGTAACTGGGTGATGGACATTAAGGAGGGCACCTGATCTGATGAGCACTGGGTGTTATATGCAACTGATGAATTACTGAACTCTGTATCTGGAACTAATGATATACTATATGTTGGGTAATTGAACTTAATAAAAAAATAATGGAAGAAACTTGATGAAGAACAGATTTAATATTACATGAAAGTATCTTACTACACATTACTTAGTTATTACAAAAGGAAAAATAGCTATAGAGTGGAGAAAACAGACAACCATCTTAACCAAGTGATTAAACCTAACATTATCAAAAAAGGTGACTTGCCTTTAATGTGAAACTATGAAATCTCATTTCTTGGTATCCCCGCCCCCAAATGCTTAACGTGAATGTAGTCCTCTGACACTTCACACAAACCCATATTGATGGACATTCTATAAATAAGTTAACTGGCCTACATTACTCAAGGGAAAGTCCAAGTAACTATTCCATACCTAAGCAGACTAAAAAGACAGGACAGATGTAATCTGTGAGGTTGGATTAGACTCTTTACTGGGGTGGGTGGGGGGAGTGCCATAAAGGCCACTGTTGGAATAATAAATGAAACTGGTATACAGACTTTAGATAAAAGGATTGTGCCTGTGTTCAATTTCCACAGTTTTATAACTATACTGTAGTTAACTAAGCCCTCCATGATACCGCCAAGCAGAATTTCTTTCTCTTTGGTCTATATAAAGTATTTTCCCCACATCTACACAAACATAATGTCATTAAAATTTGACCTAAATATTCCAACTTTCTAAAATTCCCTTTCAGTCTTTTTTTTCCCCCCTATGTTTAGGTCTTAAAAAGACTTTAGGAACTAGAAATGTAAATGCTGCAGAAGTGAGAAAGTTGTTGGATGCTTGTTCAAGAGTGAGATGAAGGAGACCTGAGATTAAAATTCTTCAGAGGGACGCCTGGGTGGCTCAGTTGGTTTAACGTCAGACTCCTGATTTCAGCTCAGACCATGATCTCAAGTTCCTGAGACAGAGCCGCAAATCAGGCTCTGCCTTCAGCAAGCAGTTGGCTTTTCTCCTCTCCCTCTCGGTACACTCTTGCTCTCTCTCGCTCTCTAGAATAAATCAATGTTTTGTAAAAATCTTTAAAAAAAGATACTTCAGCTCTCCATGAGACCTGGCATAAGAATGGGTAAGCAAAATAGGGAATCTAGTATTGACGTATGCAAATTATTTTACTCTTAGAAACTTAGGCTCCTTTCTAGAGAATTTTGATGTCCTACTAAGTAGAGATAACACAACTTTGTGTACAAAAGCTATCATTATTTACTTTCACTTTTAGAAAACTGTTGTCTTTCTAACTCCATCTTTAGGCACAAATGGTCAGCTGAGTGACATCATTAATAGAAGTATCTATTTTAGAAGCTTCTACTTCTGGAAGTGGAATTAAAAAGGAGGTGTAACCCGGAGTTTAAGATACCACTGATAATGAGGGTATTTGACTGATGGTAATTGGCGAGGAGAAAAACTTAAAGATCTATCTAGAGACCAACCCTCACACTCCAGGCATGTTGCCAGAGAAAGACTAAAGACAGTGTGTAAGATGGCAAGCAAAATATGCTCCTTGGTTTCTTCGTTGCCATAAAAGCCATTGGGAAGAGCTTAAAGAGATACACCGTTCCCCAATGGTGAGGTTAGATTTGGTGTCCTGTGACTGGAGGGAAGACTTTTGCCATGATAGAATGGAGACCAGGACTATCATCTTCAACGAGGTGTAGCCTTCTGGTCTATGGTCATGATCAGCACAGTAAGTGGGTTGCGGAATGGTCATTCCTTTAAATTCAGTGCTGCTCTTGGAACCAGATCAGTAATTCAACAACGTGGTTTCTTTTTTTTAGACTAAGATGTGGAATCTCTTTAACCTTGAGGATGACAATTCTGTCAGCCATGTGTGCTTGATTTTTGTACACCCACACAAGATTTGGTAGTACACAACAAAATTACAAAATATAGCCAGTTTCTTACTCTAGGAAATGTCTATCAATTTAATGATTAAAACCTGTTTCATGTTGGTGTCTTTGTGAACAGAATCTTCAAGATGATGTGGGCCATTCTATGGATTATTCCATTATTTCAATGACATTGAACATGTCCCTCCCCCTTTTTTTAAGAGAGAGAAGAGAGAGAGAGAGAGAGAGAGAGAGGAGGAAGCAGGCTCCCCAGCAAGCAGAGATCCTGATGCGGGGCTCGATCCCAGGACCCTGGGATCATGACACGAGCTGAAGGCACTTAACGCACTGAGCCACCCAGGTGCCCCCAACATGTCCCTTTCAACTGTCAAGCTGTGTCACCCCAAACCCAAGACAATGAGTAAATTACACTGGCTCAGTCAGTGAATAAATCAGCAAAAATGGTTGCATGACTGAACCAAGTCATTTGACACATTTGACATAACTGAAACATTGAAGGAAATTGAAAGAAAGAAAATGGTATTGTCCTAGGAGACATGAGAGTGTCTCTCAGCATGTTTCCTTTTCTATAAATTGGGTACATTAATACTTTGCCCAGACGGGTTGTAATAAAGGTTAGAAATAATGCTTATGAAGTATCTAACATATAGCAGATACTTAGTAAATGGTTGCTGTAATTTATTATTATTATATTAAAATTTCAAGTTACTTTGAAGAAATTAAGCAATTACTGGTCTATGCAGATTTTTTTTTTAAAAAAATCTCTATCTATTACTGTTTTACTTAGCCAACTTAATTATAATGGAGAGAGGCAGTTTAGAGCTGGATTAATCCAAGTTGTTAAACAGCTTGATTTGAAAGCCAGTCCTGTCTCTTTTAGTTTCATCTGTTTATGAAATATTTTTTAGTAAGTAGCTGATCTAACTGGTGTTCTGCTAATAGTAAAAACTAAGTAGGAGAATAATAATGATTGTTTGAGGAAGGAGGAGGCTGTTGTTTCTAGTTCAACACTATACAATGGATTGCAAATAAAATAAAGGCAGTATTCTCATACCGCAGAATCCCCTATACATTAATGCTGGCAGTGTAAAGATTGTAAGCAAAAAGGCAATAAATATGTCAAAAGAAACTTTAGAAATGATTTTTTTGCAAGCTAAGAAATTGCCAAATAACTTGGAGACCATATATGTACTAATGCATTTGTCTTTCTGACCTTCTGATCTTGATTAGTTTTTCAATGCCATTGGCATCTTTGAGGTTACAATTTGGAGGAGATTCGGGATTGCAGTTGTGCTGTCAAAGGGTCATTCTTTCTGGTAATAAGGTAGCTAGTGGTTCCTGGGAGAGAGGAGAAAACAATCAGGTCTTGAAAGCTGAATCACATTGAAGTCAAGAGGAGGTTGGCAGAAATCCAGCTCCTTTTTCTCAAAGCGTTGGTCATGACTGCCATGAAGAAGACTACGGTGGGGTTTGCACCTACGGCCATAAAGTGGGGACCCAAATAACAAAGAAACACAGCCACTGAAACTGCAGACTGGGATATATTTGGGGACTATCTTTGGGAGCATTTGGTTTTTTTGCGTGCCACGCTGTGGAGTCACATGTTAAAGGATGTAGGTCCCCTTAAAAAGAAGCACACTGCTTATTTTGAAGCAAATTCTTATCAAATGACTATGCTTCAAAACATTTCTTAATTTCAATGTGAAGTGAAGTCATTTGAGTTTGAAGCATATGCCTTTGCTAAATTGTTGCCAAAAAAAAAAAAAAAGACAACTTAATTTTTGCATTCGCTGCTTATAAAACTGTTGATTCAAGATGTGACGGAAAGTTTAAGTCCTGAGAGTAAAGCTGATCTCTTTTGGCCTGGAGTGACCTTCACTAATTATCATTAGTGAGTTTTCGCTTCATAAGGCCAATGGTAAACTTGAATAATTGTTACATTTAGTCCAAATGAAGGTGGCGGCTAGCCTGTGAGTTGCATCTATAATTTAAACCTAAATAAAAATCTTAATAACTTCATGGCAACCCATTTAAAAGTAGAGGATATATGTTTGTGTGTATCACAGGATGTTAAAGTGTCTGCAAAATATTATTTGGGGAGAACCCATCTCTACCCATGTACAATTCTCAAGTTCACAGACTATACATGCACTAAATTTTCACCGACACACACTATCTGAACTAAGCTTTGGGCTTTATGGGAGAGTTTCCTCATTAGTTTTTCCTGTCTTGGAGATGAAGTTAGTTTTCTTAACATTTTATTATTTTTCCTAATGGCCAATATGTCAGCATGGAAAGAAACTCAAACAGTATGAAAGGATATACCATGAAGGTAAAGACTTTAAAGACTTCTTTCCATTCCCAACTCCCAGTGACATTTTCTCTTCCTGACAGTTATTGTTAGCATTTTTAATAACCATAAATGTATTCTCTGCATATTGAGTGTGTATCGGAGTATATATATTTCTATACCTCTGCCACTCGCTGTCTTATTAACAAAAAGCTTATTTGGGGTCACAAAGAGTTAGCTCGGTAACGCAGGGCAGAAGCCGTGGAGCTGTTCTATCTGCTAGGCTCAGAGAAAGGAGGAAAATGAGTGGTTCCTTGAACTTAGAAGGAAGCACTGCTGTAGGGGAGGAGGAGTGCTGCAGCTTGCCCAAGGCAGGAAAGGGATTAACACACAGGGCTCACGCTCCTTTCCTCAGATCCCATGCTGAGGTTCCCCACTGGCCAAACACAACCAGCAGCCAGAGGTTCTAGGAACCCATGATGTAATCCATAGAGGTTGGTCTCCAAGGACAAGGGATGGAACAGAAAAGTGGAGAGTGGCTCAGGATGGGCAACTGGAATCAATCTGCCAGACATGCCCGTGCCCCGTGCTTTTTACAGTTAACAATATATGTTGGAGATCAGTCCAGGTATCAGTACCTAGAGGTCTCCCCTATTCTTCTGAAGGAGGTAATCATTGCATGGATAAAATGTAATTTATTTAATTGGTCTTCTATAGCTAAACATTTAGATTGATACCCTGTCTTTTGTGAATACAAACACTGCAACAAATATGCTTGTACATATGTCTTCATGTACATGTGTGCTATATCTGTTGTATAAATTCCTAAAATGGAATTGCTTCCTCATTAATTTATAGTGTTCAAAGTAGATTTTTGGTGCTTATTTCTCCAAAGAACAAAAAAATGAAATTATTGTCATATTCAGGCATAAAGGTGTAAAAAAATGTGTTTTGAGTCTTTACTGCCCCAAACCTAAATTCCTTATTGCCTAAAAATCCAAATTATTTTTTATTTGTAGAGTTGTAGATAGTGTAGAAGTTAAGAACATGTACTCAGGAGCTAGTGAGCCTGTGTTGGAATTCTGGCTATGATGCATGACCGTGGACAAGTTTTACAACCTCTGATTGATCATGCCTTCTACTCTTAGAATAGGAGTAAGGATAAGTTCTCTTAGGATCTACACTTAGATCTTCACATATAATCATTCAGTGACTGCCCGTGGACTTTTTCAAGCTCCAACATGTCTTTTTTTTTTTTTTAAGATTTTATCTATTTATTCGACAGAGAGAGATCACAAGTAAGCAGAGAGGCAGGCAGAGAGAGAGAGAGAGAGGAGGAAGCAGGCTCCCCACCAAGGAGAGAGCCTGATGCGGGGCTCGATGCCAGGACCCTGGGATCATGACCTGAACCTAAGGCAGAGGCTTTAACCCTCTGAGCCACCCAGGTGCCCCTCTCCAACATGTCTTGTCCTGTTCTGTCCTTTCCTTTCCTTTCCTTTTCAAGATTTTATTTGACACAGAGAGACACATAGAGAGGGAACACAAGCAGGAGAAGTGGGAGGTGGAGGAGCAGGCTTCCCTCTTAGCAGGGAGCCCGATGCAGGGCTCCATCCCAGGAGCCCAGGATCATGACCCAAGCCAAAGGCAGACGCTCAACAACTGAGCCACCCAGGTGCCCCCCAACATGTCTTTCTTACAAAGGCATGATGACCACATTTCAAAGAAGTGTTCCTGGTTAGATGACTTGTCATAAGGCCCAGAGAAGTGATCATGGTTTCCTTTTTCCTGACCATACTGAATATTGTGTGCATCTCATTTGCTATGGTTCTCTATTTTTTTTTAAAGATTTTAAAAAAATTTATTTGACAGAGAGAGATCACAGGTAGGCAGAGAGGCAGGCAGAGAGAGAGAGAGAGGGAAGCAGGCTCCCTGCTGAACAGAGATCGCAACTCGGGGCTCGATCCCAGGACCCTGAGATCATGACCTGAGCTGAAGGCAGAGGCCCAACCCACTGAGCCACCCAGGTGCCCCGCTATGGTTCTCTATTATTAATAACTGACACTGAACATGTGAGAGCTCAAAGCTGACTAAAGTACTTCACAACAGGGACTTCATTGCCTGCATAAGGTGGTGGTAGTGGTGGGGTGTTGGGAAAAGAAGGAACGGTCGAGGCTGGCATGAGTGTCCTCATTTACTCTGAACTTCTCATCAAATTAAATAAGGTTGACTAAGGAGCTAGAAAATGGTTAGTAATAATTGTGATGAAATCACCCCTCCACAGAGTTGTTATTTTGACTTTTCAGATGGACTCATCAACTGAAACAATAATTCTGTCGTAGAACCAACATAACAAGAATATCAGAAATATAAAGAAGAAAAACTAAAAATATGTCTTCACCTTAAAAAGTAATCTATTTCTTTTGTATTATTTTCCCATTTCTATTCATAGGTTCATATCCTTTGTAATAGATAAAATCTTACTGAAAGTAACACTTTCATCATGATTTGGATTTCTCATAATTTTATTCTCTAATTAAAGACAACTTGGCCTTTCCAGGTTTAAAAAAATGATTTTCCTCCCTGAGAAGGGTATAAGTAGATTAATTTATATGATTATTGGATTTTGAGGCACTAGGTACTAAGTTAATTATTTTGTGCTGTTGGATAGATATATAATAACGTAGTTATCTTTGATTTCATTGTATTAGTCCAAAAAGATCAATAACTGAAGATGCTTCTCTGTCTCAAGCCTCAGCCATGAAGATTACAGGCCCAGGAGGTAGAGGACAGGCCAGCCTGGAAGAAAGAGGCCAGTGATCCACTTGGAGTCTCAAAACTGACCTCTTTAACAATGAAAGTCAAGTATTGCACAGATCGAGAAAGTAATTTTCTAAATGCCTTATCTCCTCGTTTAACATATTCTAACCGAGCTTGGAAGATTCCCTTCTAAGATGTATGCTGCTTGCAAAGCCCTAGCCTATGGAAGGGTAGAAAATGTGACTTCTGTTCTAAGGAACCAGGTTAAGTAAAAAGGACGAGGGAGAGACTGTGAACCTCACATACCTGAGTCGTTGTTCTCTCCTCTCCGTACCCGGTACCCATCCCAATGCTAACCCCAAGGAAAACTGCAGTGAGAGGAATGTTGAAGTCAAGACTCTGGGGTGTACGAGTTAAGATGTTAAGATTCCCTAACAGTTATTCTGGCTTACTTCTCTGGGAAGAATTTTTAGTTAGGAATGTTCTTTTGGGGGTTCAGTCAGGTAAACGATCAACTAACAAATCACTAATAGGGGCGCCTGGGTGGCTCAGTGGGTTAAGCCTCTGCCTTCAGCTCAGGTCTTGATCTCAGGGTCCTGGATAAAGCCCTGGAGCAGTTTCTCTGCTCAGCAGGGAGCCGGCGTTCCCCTCCCCCTCTGCCTGCCTCTCTGTCTACTTGTGATCTCTCTGTCAAGTAAATAAAATCTTAAAAAAAAAAAATAGAAATCACTAATAGGTCAGAACCCTAACTGGCTGGTGCTAGACAAATGCCCTTTCAAAATTCATATTTCACTCTTACTGGTTTTAATGTAGTAGTTGGTAGAGGAGAATAATTTACTATGACAAATATGTAAATTCCCTGGTGCTGCCTTTTTTTTTTTTTAAGTTTTATTTATTTAAGTAATCTCTATACCAAACATGGGGCTCGAACTCATGATCCCAAGATCAAGAGTCATATATTCCTCTGACTGAGCCAGCCAGGCGCTCCTGGTGCTACTTTCTTTAAAAACAGAATCAAATTTTTTTCTTTCTTTATAAAATGCTGTGAGATAATTTTTTTACAATGGCATAGAGAGGTTTTCAACATTTTAATTTTTATCACATCATTTCTAGTCTTTCCCTCAACCTTCACTGGTAGTTATTGTTCTTACAATTTTTCGTGGCTATTTTTGACCCTTTGCTCTTTGAATTTTTGGCCTATTTGAGGGACAGCAAACATTTTCATCATGTGGAGGTTGCCTGTCTATTACCATGGAATAGCCCTTCATCTGTTTAGATCTTCCTATATGTCTTCAACTAGATCTTGTCATTTTCTCTGTAGGAAATTGCATATTTGAATAATTTCTTTGTAGTGTACTTATGTTGCTAGAAAATTTATAATGTTTCTCATTTTTAAAAATCAGCATGGTTGGGGTATGATTCTCAGACAATAAAATGCATCCATCTTACATGTATAGTTTGAGGACTTTTGGTAGATGTTTATATCCATGTAATTACTGCTCCAAGCAAGATACAGACCAATCAATTCCTCCAGGTCCATTTGTGATCAAAACTAACACCAAATCAAAGCCAGAGGCAAACACTGGTCTTCTTGTCACTTCAGATTTGTTTGTTTGCTCTAGATTTTCATAAAAATGGAATCATATTATATACACTCTTTTCTTTCCAGCTTCTTTGCTGAGTAAAATACTTTTAAATTCACCCATGCTATTGGGTATATGGGTAGCTTCTTCCTTTTTATTGCTGAGTAGTATTCATTGTAAAGATATACCATTATTTTGTTTATCCATTTAACTGTTGATGGAAATTTGAGTGTTTCCAGTTTGGGGCTGATCAGGATTAAGTTGCTATAAGCACTTGCCTACAAGACTTTTTGTGGACATCTGGCCCTAATTTTAAGTTCAGAGCAGGAGCATATAAACAATCATTAATGTGAAACAGACCTCAGTTCTGTTAATCGTAACATCACAATATGCTTTGGTATAATTTTTTATTGTTTACTTTGCCCCAGCTTTATTGAGCTTTTTGGATCTCTGAGTTTACAATTTTAAAGAAAATTGGAAGATTTTCAGCCAAGTATTTCTTCTGCCTCTCTTGGTTTCTCCTCTTCAAGATCTCCAATTACCCATATGTTAGACCTCTAAATTGTCCCACAGGTTATTGGAACTCTGGTTTTCTCACCACCTTTACTCTATACTTTTTTTTTTTTTTAAGATTTTATTTATTTATTTGACAGAGAGAGAGATCACAAGTAGGCAGAGAGGCAGGCAGAGAGAGAGGAGGAAGCAGGCTCCCCGCGGAGCAGAGAGCCCGATACGGGGCTCGATCCCAGGACCCTGAGATCATGACCTGAGCCAAAGGCAGCGGCTTAATCCACTGAGCCACCCAGGCGCCCCTACTCTATACGTTAATTTGGATAATTTATATCTTATTTTTCAAGCATACTGATGTTTTCTTTCAGAGTGTGTAATCTGCTGTTAAGCTCATCCAGTGAATTTTTTGCTTCCATTAATTTTTCAGCTCTAGAGCTTTTTATTGACTCATTTAACAGGAGAGGATCAAATATAGTTTCGGATGTATGGGGAATCCACACAGGCATGAACTTCCAACGACAGTCAGGCAACAGGAGGTACGAAAGTGCTATTTTCTTTTAGGCTGAGATTATCTTAACAGTGTCTTTTCAAGAACAGAAGTTTATAATTTTTATGAAATTCAATTTTTCAACTTCTTTTACAGACCATGATTTTGGGGCCATATATAAGAAATTACTGTCTAATGCAAGGTTACAGAGATTTTCTCACTTTTCTCAAGAAATTTTATGGTTTCAGGTGTTACATTTAGGTTTATGATCCATCTTGAGTTAACTTTTTAATGTGATGTAAGGCATGGATTGGATTTCCTATTTTGAATATGGATATAAATTGCCCCACCATCATTTGTTGAAAAGATTATCTTCTCTCCCATGAACTGCCTGTGCACCTTTGTTAAAAATGTGTACTACTTTGGATCTCTATGCTGTACATTGATATGTCTATTTTGATGGCAATACCACATTTTCTTGAGCACTACAACTTTCTAAGTCTTGAAATCAGACAGTGTTAGTCCTTCAGCTTTGTTTCCCTTTTTCAAATAGGTCTTCCTTTTAAGATTTGTTAGTGGGAAGAGAGCAGTGCTTAGTCTAGAGCTAATGATTCCCCACTAATAACAAAATATCCTTCCCCCAAATACCTGTGAAACACATAATTAATTTTGCATTTCCCGTCTGGCTGCTGGATACAGAAAATATTTCTAGCCCTGTATGAGTGGCTGGTACCATTTCTTGTAATGATTTTTGGATGATCCTTTTCCTTTCACCTCACCTAGTTTCCTCACACAATGCATTGATTAGTATTTCGCCAAAAGCCCAGAGGCACCCTCTGTTCATCTCCAGAGTTCTCTCTCAAAACCAGACTCATAAGGGCGCCTGGGTGGCTCAGTGGGTTAAAGCCTATGCCTTCAGCTCAGGTCATGATCTCAGGGTCCTGGGATTGAGTCCCACATCGGGCTCTCTGCTCAGCAGGGAGCCTGCTTCCTCCTCTCTCTCTCTCTGCCTGCCTCTCTGCCTACTTGTGATCTGTCTGTCAAATAAATAAATAAAATCTTAAAAACAAACAAACAAACAAACAAACAAAAAAAAACCAGTCTCACAGGGCACCTGGGTGGCTCAGTAGGTTGAGCCTCTGCCTTCGGCTTAGGTCATGATCCCAGGGTCCTGGGATCCAGCCCCACATCGGGCTCTCTGCTCAGCGGGGAGCCTCTCTCTTTCTCTCTGCCTGCCTCTCTGCCTACTTGTGATCTCTGTCAAATAAATAAATAAAATCTTAAAAAAAAACACAACACTCTCACTTCTGTGAGGCTTGGTTCTGTGAACTCTAGTTTTCTCACTCCCCTCATACTGTCATCTCTACCTCCTCAACGCAGGGAGTCTGCTGGGCTCTACCTGAGTTGTACCTCCCTGTACGATGGCTTGGAAACTCTCTCAAGACAATAAGCTGGATCAGTATTAAGATTCATATCATTTGTTTTCCATTTCTCAGAGGCCACTGACCTTCACCACCCGATCTACAATGACTTGAAAACCATTACTTACTTGTTTGCTTATGTGTTTCAGCTAGGAAGGTAAACCCAATCCCTGGTATTTTACCTTACATGGAAACAGAAATCCTCCTACCCTGTTTCTTTATATTTCTTTTTATCTTTTTTTTCTACCCTTTTATTGGGTTGATTGAGTTTTGTTTTTTTTTTTAAGAGTTTATTTATTTATTTATTTGAGAGAGAGATCAAGAACACGAGAAGGGGAAGTGTCTGAGGGAGAAGACAACTCCCCACTGAGCAGGGAGCTAGATGCAGGGCTGGATCCTGGGACTCTGGGATCATGACCTGAGCCAAAGGCAGTCATCCAACCAACTGAACCACCCAGGCTCCCCTGGTTGACTGAGTTTTTATTCAGTTTCTTCCCTCTATTAATTTGGAAGTAATAGGCTTATTTTTAGTTTTTTTGGTGTTTATCTTCAAAATTTTAACATGGGGGCACCTGGGTGGCTCAGTGGGTTAAAGTCTCTGCTTTTGGCTCAGGTCATGATCCCAGGGTCCTGGGATCAAGCCCCGCATCTGGCTCTCTGCTCAGCGGGGAGCCTGCTTCCCTTCCTCTCTCTCTGGCTGCCTCTCTGCCTACCTGTGATCTCTGTCTGTCAAATAAATAAATAAAATCTTTTAAAAAAATTTTAATATGAATGGAATAGTTCTAAGATTAATCATCTTTACCTTCATCTGAGACAAAGATTTAATAAAATTTTAATTCCTCCCATTTTGCTGGTTATTATTGTATAATATTTTAGTTATACCTTTTTATTGTTACCCCTGAAGTAATCACTGTTACTGTCATTGTATCTGGTTGACACTCCTTTAGAATTGCCCACATATTTCTTTCCTTGCCATTTCTACTTGCACCCTACTCATTCCTTCTATGTTTAATTTCCAGTGGGGTTGTGCTAATAATAAATTCTATTTTATATTTTCTAAAATTTTTTTATTTTACCTTTATTGAATAGTTATTATCCAGGTAATTTATGGTAATTTATCCTGCAAGAATTTGATTCTTCAATTCTGGGATAGTCTCTTGATACTATAACTTTAAATACTGTTCTTGTCATATATTCTGTATTTGTTCCATTTGGCACATTTCAGAACTTTTCATTTTGTTTTCCTATCTCTTAATATCTTTTATATTTTCCAACACTACATATCTCTTCCCTTTGAATCATTCTTTAAGTTCTGTTTTCTTTCTCTTTACATCTGCCTTGTATTTCTTGGAAGCTCCTTTAAATCATTTTTTATTCCTCCTTTTACATTTTAAAGCAAACTGAAGTACTTATTTTAAAGTATCTGTGTGATCATTTCCTGAAGTTCTTGAGATCTATTTCTGCTGTCTGTTTGGCTGCTGACTCCATCAAACAGTCATGGCACATTGCTTCTTTTTGTGTTTTGTAATTCTGGATTGTCATCTCATGATGGCTAGGGCTTCTTTGTGGAAACTCTACATCAGGAATTGAGGATGTGTTTGTCCAGAACATTTTGCATTTTCTTCCTTTAACTGGCCCAGTACTATCACCTACACAGAATAACTTTTTATAATATATTCTTGATAAGATGCCCAGATCATGCATTATAAACTATGTGTAATTAATATGTGTGTGTGTGTGTGTGTGTGTGTGTATAGTAAATATAAGTAAAACCTTGGCAAGGATAAGATTATAGACTACAAGTTCTCAAGGAAAATCTTTTTTACTTTTCCATCAACTGTACTTCGCTTAGTCTATTTGTGGCCAGTACCATACTATTTTAGTTACTGTCAATTTATATTTTAATAGTGTCTACAATTAAGAAATATTATATCATTATTATTATCACATATTCCATACTTGTTTGAAAAAATAAGATTCCTTATCATTTCACTATCAACAGACATATTTTTTAGGTTTCATCTCCTCCCGCTCCCCCCCCCCACAAATTACCTAGCCTTTCAGAATTTGAAGATTTATCAAGATTAGGGTCAGCTCACAGCTACCATTTGAATTTTTATTTTTCTCTATTTTTGGCCCTTTGGAGATCTCTTGAGAGTTCAGTCATTATTTGAAAAGATGCATGTAATTTTTTTAAATGGGAAGATATGGGGGCGCCTGGGTGGCTCAGAGGGTGAAGCCTCTGCCTTCAGCTCAGGTCATTGTCTCAGGGTCCTGGAATCGAGCCCCACATCGAGCTCTCTACTCAGCATGGAGCCTGCTTCCTCCTCTCTCTCTGCCTGCCTCTCTGCCTTCCTATGATCTCTCTCCCTGTCAAATAAATAAATCTTTAAAAAATATTTAAAAAAATAAAATAAAATGGGAAGATATGTTAATTAGCTAATGTTCTGCAACAAACAAATTTCAGTGGCATTCGACGATAGGCTTTTGTTCTGCCTCACGTAGCTGTAAGAGGGTTGGACCTGCTGTGCTCTATGTGTCTCTCAGATCATGTACTCATGGCTCTGGCATCATGTAAGAACTTTTATTATATTGATTTCTCCAGTTAATGTGGTATGTATGCCATTTGTTCAATTTTTAAAAGATCTATTTATTTTAGAGAGAAGCACATGTCGTGGGGGGCCTGTGGGAAAGGGAGAGAAAGAAACCGCAAGCAGACTCCCCACTGAGCACAGAGCCCAACTTGGGGATTGATCCCAGGACCCTGAGATCATGACCTGAGCCAAAATCAAGAGCCAGCCACTTAGAAGACTGAGCCATGCAGGCACCCCCCATTTATTCAATTCTTGGTATTTTTTCCAAAAATTGCCTTTTTGGAGGTCACATATCTTTTTGGTAAAAAAATAGGGAAAAAATTAACATTGTCATCACATTAATAAAATATATATCATTAACATTTCCATAGAAAAATATTAATATGAATAACTGCATAGCGTTTACTATCATTAAAATGTAAGTGTGACTCTTAGACTTTGAGGTGCACCAGAATAACCAGAGAAGACTGTTAATTACAGAGATTTCTAGGCCTCATTGCAGACCTATTGAATCAGAATCCTCAGAGATGAGGCACTAGAAGCTGTATTTTTAAGAAGGCTTCCAAGAGGATTCTTCTTAGAGGTGAAAGTTTAAGAACTATTAAAGCAGATTGATCTTGGCCAACATTTGCGTTAGCATAAGTCTTTGATGTCTCTAATCTTCCTATTTTATACTCATTTTACTTTAAGCAGTGTTTTCTCCCAAGATTTATCAGGAAGATTACTAAATAGTAAGCCTTTAAGAGAGTACTTATGATATTAGATTTAAGACAAAAAATAATACAACTTTATTTCTAGTTGATGACTTGTAAAATACCTCAGAAAATGCAGTTCAAATACCAGCTAGGCCCTCAGGGCATCTGGATACATTTGATGTAATCATTATTCAGTATCTTGAGTTGATCTGGTTGGTAACTAACCACTTTTTCTAATACAATTCTTGAATTTCACTCTGGCCAATCCTGCCTTGTGTCCAACTATAAAAAGTCTGGTTAATGTGCTAATAATACCAGCGAGCTCTTTCTGTCTTTTCCTGACAAATTGCTTAGCACAATAAAAGCAGTTCCTTTTAGACTGGCAGCAAGAAATAGTGCTTTCTGTTCCTCACTCCGATGGTTCATTTGGCTTATTATTTTAAATTGGGCATAATAAGCTTCCCAGGATGATTTTCCTTCAGCATTGACTGGTCTTTGCATTGGCTGATTACACAAATTGACCGTATTTCCACTTGTTTCTGGTTCTTGGGGCTAGAAACTTGATTCAGGATCCCATGATGGAAAAGAATATTGCAAGACTGGTTTAAAAGAGACTTTCTTTGCATGATTACTAGCTTTAGAGAGAGGTAAACAAAGTTGCTGGAAATTCTTTTCCTATGTTTTCTTCAATGTTTATCATTCCTTTTATTAAACATTTTGATAATCAATAGTTTTGTGCCCATTGAATTCCTAACTTTTTCTCTGCTTACTGAATTGTAAAATTCACCAATATATATTTTTATTATTGTTGTTTTATTTTTTAAGCGATGTGCTTGAAGCAGGTAAGTTTCCTTTTGCAAATCCTGGCTGACATATGCCATTTAGCCTGAGATTTTTACACAGATTTTACACCATTGTCTATATTGCTAATGGCTTTGAAGTTATTTGAAATTTCTTTAGCTTCTGAGAATCAACGTTAGGCTTTGCTGTGTTAAACTCAGGACATTTTGATTGTTTATCTTGCTCATTCCTGTGTGTAGGTTTAACTATGCGGATCTCAGTTAAAAAACTGAGGCTTCAGCTGAGGTGGGGTTATGGAGATATATTTTCCTTCTCTCTGTCCCTTTCCTAAAAAGATCGTTCCAATTAAGTATGGCAGAAAACAATGTGTAGACACAGCACATACTTTTATTGCAGCAAATAATATATTTGTCCTAATAGAAACAGCAGTTTCCAATTACATAAGCAGCAGGCTTCCCTAGAATGTTTTGTGATCCAGCTTCCATGGTGTTTATGACATTTCGTTGTACTGTTCTTGACTCATGGGAGAGAACTTCTACTAAGAAGAGCCATCTCAGTGGTGGATCTCAAGTTATTTAGTCATGCAGATACCAGCAACTATTTTTATACCCAGCTATTTATAACTGGTTATTGATAACTTCTACAATATACCATTCACTCATGAGTACCATCTTTCAACTCTTGGAATGGTGCCCCTTTCGAAATTTTGGGTTTTTTTTTTTTTTTTTTTTGGTATTTATTAAATAATTTCCCATAAAATGACTTCTTTCAATTACTCCAACATTCATTCATGGGAGAACATAATGGGAGTCACTTCTGATTTTAGAACAGATTCTTGCCTCCCCAGGTAGCCAGTAACCATCCTTGGGGTCAGAGAAAAAGGCGTAAAGAGGCAAAATGTCTGGATTCATCTTGAAAACTGGCTGTTATGTATGAAGAGCTCATTATCTGATTATTCATAATCAAGTCCTGAAGTTATCAGGCAATGGTTAGGGAAAAGTGGTTACTTAGAATTATCCATTACTGAACTAACCAATTATACAATTAATCTCCATCCAACCATCCTTCCTGGCTTAACAACGTTTATATGGGCCCTGTGTGTTAACACCCTGGTCAGTCTCTCACGATCAAATATAAAAAGCCAACATTATGATGCAAGAGAACACAAATACGTTGCAAAGAAATATTACGTATTTTTCAAAAGATGGAGAATTGTATGAAATCAATGAAAGTAATATCGGTGAACTGCATAAAACACATTTTAAACCACTAGTCAATATCCAAGGATTTGGTAGAGACGAGACATTAAGGAGGAAGAAGTTACTAAATAGAGAATGTGAATATCCAAAGCTTAAAGAGAGACCTTTGGAAAAACCACATTGAAAACAATTTCAGGTATTTTCCAAGTGATAGTATTGTGCTTCTGTAGTGAATGTGAAATGCTGGGTGTGTCACGCTGTCCCACACTGTTATTGGGAAAATTACAGCCACCACCAAAAAACTAGTACTTGACTCATTTGTCTTGATTGTAGGAAGTACTGCATTGAATTATAAAGTATATTTTGTTTTTTTATAAAAGGAAATACGTTTTCTTTCCTAATTTTTACTTTCATTTTTAAGAGTTCTAAGCAAATCTTTTGGAACTGTTTACTATCAAATTATGGTTCCATTTTCAGTGGGTTATCTGCAAAGTGCCTTTTGCTGGCCTCAGTTAGCCCCCAGAAGATGATGACTTCCTGCACAATGAGCCATCCACTTCCTCTTCTCCTTCAATCTTTCTCTATCCTTCTACATCCTTGCTTTCTTGCCCTCTGTGCTTGTTATACTTAAATTTTCTTTCCTTCTTATCCATTATCTCTTCTCTTTTGGAGAGGCTCCAGCTCCTAGAAAACCCAGTGGGTAAGTGCATAGTGTCAGTCCCCTGAAATACTTGTTGACCTGTCAACTTCTTTGCAATTTTACTTCATTAGAAAACCTGGAAAAATGCATTTACACATGTACTTCTCCCGCCTTATTTCTGACAACTTCAGGTGAATAATCGTAGCCTATACTGGCTGCTTCATTTTTTTTTTTAACATTTTATTTATTTATTTGACAGACAGAGATCACAAGTAGGCAGAGACACAGGCAGAGAGAGAGAGAGAAGAAGCAGGCTCCCTGCCAAGCAGAGAGCCTGACGCGGGGCTCGATCCCAGGACCCTGAGACCATGACCTGAGCTGAAGGCAGAAGCTTTAACCCACTGAGCCACCCAGGCGCCCCTGGCTGCTTCATTTTTAATTAACCTTCTTATGGAAGAGAAAAATTGCCCCAACGATGATCAGCTGGCTTCCCCTGGAGGAGAAGTGGGGTGACAAGTTACCGGCATGAGAGAAGGGGGTCTACTGTTTAAGAAGATGAGCCCCTGCTCCCTTTGGAGAATTCATATAGAATTTTACACGTGGCAAATGATAAATATCTGGAAATCAGCTGGAGGGGCCAGTGCCAGGACTCAGCGTTTGACTGCAGTGTCACTTCACCTCTAGAGCCAAGGGCTAGGCAAGCTTGGGGCACAGGGCACACACTTACTGCTTTTGTTACTCAGCTCGCAGGTTATTTACTATATGGATCAGTGTTTTTCAATTATGCAGAACCAGGGGAGAGCTTTAAAACCTGATGTGCAGGCCCTACCTGGAACCAAACCTTTGGGATGGGGACCAGCATTAGTACTTATAATGTTCACTTTATAAGTACTTATAAAGCTACACACTGATTCCAGTGTGTAGCCAAACTCAAGAATCATTGTCTTACATGTTGTCACCTTTGCGTACTTTCCTCAAGGCGGATTCTTCATGGTTTGGAGGTCTCACATTGTCCTTTTACTTTTCTACAGCCTACCTGAATGCAAGTTATTCAGTTTGGATGGGGAGACCCAAAGCTGTCCCAGAAGTACCTCCGGTGTGTTGGGTTTGGGTGAAGGCTTTTTGCACATACACAATTCTCAGGCAGACCTGCCACAACTCTCTTCCCCTTTAGGACACTTGATATCATTTTAACGCAGACAGAAGCTCCTTCAAAGGGCTGGGAGATTGAAGGAGTCCTCGCTTACGTGGCTGTCCTCTTTCTCCTGGCGTCTGCCTCATGGTTGTTGTCAGGCTCACTTCTTATTCTTTTTTTTTTTTTTTTTAAGATTTTATTTATTTCTTGGGGCACCTGGGTGGCTCAGTGGGTTAAAGCCTCTGCCTTCGGCTCAGGTCATGATCCCGGGGTCCTGGGATCGAGCCCCACATCGGGCTCTCTGCTCCGCGGGGAGCCTGCTTCCCTTCCCCTCTCTCTGCCTGCCTCTCTGCCTACTTGTGATTTCTGTCTGTCAAATAAATAAATAAAAAACCTTTAAAAAAATCTTTTTTTTTAAAGATTTTATTTATTTATTTGACAGAGATCACAAGTAGGCAGAGAGAGAGAGAGAGAGAGAGAGGGAAGGAAGCAAGCTCCCCGCTGAGCAGAGAGCCCGATGCAGGACTCAATCCCAGGACGCTGGGATCATGACCTGAGCCGAAGGCAGAGGCTTTAACCCACTGAGCCACCCAGGTGCCCTCAGGCTCACTTCTTGAGGGGTCGGGACGCAACACCTCCCTGGTCTCTCCCCGCAGCCCTCAGTCTTTGGAGGAGAGGCAGCACAAAACATTCTAGAAGCACTACTGCCTTTGCCCCCCACCTCCCGCCCCAACCATGTTCAAATAGGAGCCTAGAAAACAAATTAAATAGACAAAACTCCTGCCGTGGCAGAAAGCCTACATTTTATACTGTGCACATTGCAAAAAGCCTTGGCTGGGAAGTAATGTAAACATTGACTTACAAGCTTTGGTGTGTTCCGTGTTTGTGTTGTGCAAGTAGCTTGTTGAAACTGAAGGGGAAAGAGATTTATCATCTTACTTCTATGAGTCAGGCAACGTTCTGTGGAGGGAGGGGATTTTAGGAGCTCTTTAAGTTGGGGGAGAGAGTGGGTGTTTGGTCTTAGTAATCAGAAAAATGAAACAAGAGTGTACCATTTGGAGAAAAGAGATTAATCTACCCAGGAAAGCCAACTTATTGTATTAAGTACTAGTGTCAAGGTGTGACTAAGTTTTCTGCCCCTAAGTTTTCAGTAAGAGACAGCTGCAAACTCTTCTATGTATATTTATTTAAAATAGTATTTGGTATTATGATAAACATAGCTACCATTTGTTGTGTGTTGTGTGCTTGGCACTAGAAAAATGCTTTATTCCTCAAGACAATTCCCCGTGATAGGGATGTTGTCACACCCACTGTACAGATGAGGCATTGATAAATTGCGCAACTCACCCAAGGTCAGACAAAACTGCAGCTGAGACCATCTGGCTCTGGATCCTATGGGCCTTCAAGTGACTTTGGGGGATGCCTGGGTGGCTCAGTCGGTTACGCGTCTGCATTTGTCTCAGGTCATGAGCACAGGGTCCTGGGATCCAGTCCCAGGTCGGGCTCCCTGCAGGGCCAGGAGCCTGCTTTTCCCTTTCCTTCCTGCTCATACTCTCTCTTGCCATCTCTGTCTTCCTCTAATAAATAAAATCTTAAAAAAAAAAAAAAAGGGACTTTGTTCTGTGTTATTCCATTTGGTCTAACTGCTGAAATTGCTATTTTACATTCTCACAACTGAGAAAATCTTGTAGATTGATTTATTTAATTCTACTGGGTTCATTTGAGATGAATGATAATTATTAGTGCCATCCAGTGATGTTTATTTTACGGATCTAATAAATGGAAAATTTCTGGCGGACATTCGAATATCAGTTAATTGATTCATTCGCAAGTATTTATTTTCCTGAAGTGGAAATTACATTTAGTTATTTAATAACTATTCTTTCTTTGATAAAGATGGGAGACGAAACATAATTCCAATTTTTAAAATTTCTATAATTGCTGAATCAATCTCATTTGGGAATTTGAAAGGCAGGACATTTTATGAATAAAAGAGTAGACTATAATAGCTTGAAGAATTTTAGGAGCAGGTCTATAAATTACAGACCCTTTCCTAAAAGGCGTCTTACAACA
Organism: Meles meles; assembly: GCF_922984935.1. NCBI lineage: Eukaryota > Metazoa > Chordata > Mammalia > Carnivora > Mustelidae > Meles > Meles meles. The sequence goes on along the minus strand of NC_060071.1, from coordinate 60,757,677 downwards.
TGAAGTGAGTGAAGGTAAACTTTCCTAGAATTGGTTCAATAGGTTCCTCAAAATTTGTTGTATATTACACTTACAATTGAGGGCAATATCCTAGAAATACAGAATTTAAAGATCTATAGTACCTGGCCCCGACTAGGCATCCAATAAATATTTGGTGAATAGGTATTACAGAGTGAATTCAAACTGCTGGTGACAAGATAGAGGAAACAGTTTCAAACTTCTGGCCTTTGGAACATTTTTTATTTTCCATTTTCTATTTTCCCTAAAGTGTGTACTGCTAACATCACCCATAAATATTAAAGGAATTGGTCAGGTTCACCTACATGACATTTCAGATGACAGATTATCTTGAAAGAAGACAGTAACCACATTTCTTCTGACTTCCATAAGCCAGGGGCTCAACTTATGTTCTAAGGTTCCATTTCCAGCATTGGCATTGATCTTTTCCTGGAAATCCCTCCTTTTTAAAAACAAACAAACCAAAAGCTTGAATCTCATTCTTTAGTTGTCTAAAATATATCATCCATGTTCAATCTCATTAAAGTCATAAACTTGGGAAATTTTACCAAGTCACCTACGATAAGCTCCTTTTGTTTTTAATCATGTCCCTTTTAGGAAAAATAAGTAATGCTACCCAAATCCTGTCTCTCCTGTCATTTCTAGGTCATCGTGAGGTGGTGGAGAGCCTCTGGAGGCTGGAGGCTCACTCCCCCGAGGTTCACACTGCCAATGTGAAAATACAGAGATGCCCACCAGCGTCCAGCCTGTCCTCACCCCCACATTTTTGCTCTTCCGTAACAGGTTTTAAATCCATGTTATTCTTCCTGCTCTTTCCACTCAATCCAAGAGTGGAGATTGGCCCAAGAGGAGACAAAACAAACATAACAAGCCAAAACCCAAGTTGGCCGCCAGGCAACCTTGTCAGGATCTCTAAACCAGTGGATATCAACCAGGGAAACCAGAGGTGACAATTTTGTGTTTGGGTTTCTGCCCTGTCATGGTGCAAATACTATTTGCCTGGCAAGTGGTTGGTGAATTTCAGGTGCACATTATTGTCAGTAACAACCTCATGACTTTCTGTTTTTGTTTTTTTTTTTTTTTAATATTTATTTATTTGACAGAGAGAGATCACAAGCAGGCAGAGAGGCAGGCAGAGAGAGAGGAGGAAGCAGGCTCCCTGCCGAGCAGAGAGCCCGATGCGGGACTCGATCCCAGGACCCTGAGATCATGACCTGAGCCGAAGGCAGCGGCTTAACCCACTGAGCCACCCAGGCGCCCCGACTTTCTGGTTTTAACCCAGTCTCTTGCTGAATCAGAAGCCAAACCCAAGAAGGGGAGCAAGGACTTTGTCTCAAAAGGGGATCCTAGGTTGAACAGCTGCATTTCCGTGCCTGGAACGAAGACACTCAGAGCCTGTCTCCGCCTGAGATTTCGGTTGGGGCAAAGAGTGCCCCGGAGTTCTAATTTTCAGTCTGTATTTCAAAGGTAATGTCTAGAAATCAATTTTCTGCTTGTCCTCTTGTTTAGTCAAGGGGAGAAATTTGGTACTTATGAAGGCTTGAGGGCCTGACACCACTTCAAGAGAGCTCTCCAGGATCACAGGTTAAGGTATCTTCTGCGTTAGCTTGCCCTCCCCACACCGCAGAAAGCCTCAACCTTGACCTAGAGGGAATTTCCTTTCTAGAGGAGAGCAAGGAAATTCCGTTTCCATGTTAACAGAGGGAGGTCTCCCCCTGTCACTGTCTGCCGCTGTTAGCTCTGTGGGCTCTGGGAGCCCAATTATGTGCGGAGGCATTATAAAGGGAGCTGGTGTTCAGACCGGCGTGCAGAAGACACGGACACAGATCCTGTCAACAAATAATGGAATGTGCTGGTGTGTTGGCATACACTTCTGTGGTTTGCAAGATTACCTTTCAAAGTGGACTTTCTGTACAGCTGGAAAGGAACGGAGGCCCCCATTTCTCTACCTTTCCTGCTTGGATGGCCTGGATGCCATCGACACAGGCAGCAGAGAAAATAACAGCAGGGTTCACTGTTCATGCAAGTGTAATAATAGTCTTTAACAGAAGAAGAGTAATTACCTTTGTCTAGTTTTCCCTGCTGTAAAACGTAATAAAATAGAGGGCCAGGGTCTACTGCGATGTGTGCCATGCCGCTCTTCTGAAATGCACGCAAATGCCCTTTGATCACAAGCTAAATTTTGAAAACTCCATTACCGTTGGGTAGATTCCCCAAATGCACCCGATAGCTCTCAGGCCAGCGCTATGAGACAAGAAATCTCCAAGCCCTTGGAGATTTACGGCCCGGCCCGAGAGATCAACGAGCAGGGGGTGGGTGCCGTCCCCTCCCCCACCCATTCTCCGGCATCACGATGACAGGAGGTATCTGCCTGGCAGAAGGAAGAGCTCCAGAGGGGTGGCTTCATTTGGAAGCCGGAAGCAGTGGTGCTGAAAAGCAATCGCTGGTGTCAAGAACTTTCTTAGCTAAGCAGTGCAGCTGGTGGCAATAAATAGCATTCTAATAAAGGAGGATGTCCAGTCCGTGACATAAGTGCACACTGTTTCAACTACCAAACATAATTTACAGGACTGCATATGTCTGAAATGGGTTCTCCCCCTATACATTTATAAATAAAGATGCAAAGATTTCAATAGGAAGAAAAGATCTGCATTTTAAATCCAAGAAAAATGGGAAGATCAATGAGAAGTGCACTGTTTTTTGGTTTTTTTTTTTTAAGTACACCATGATACATAACATTTTACAAGATGCTTTGGGTGTCACACTGTACAATTACTTTCGTTCCTAAAAAAGATGGATGCTGTTCTCTAGGACAGCGAATGCCAGATTTATGACACAAGGTACCCTCGTGCCCCACCTCTCCCAGAAGCTGCAAAAAGGCAAATGTTTACACTGAGTACCTCGGACCTCCCTTTCAAGAGATAGGAGGGCATGTTCTTACAGAAGCCGTTAATGAAACCCAGTCAATGTCACCTAATCCTTAAAATGGTTTGGAAGGAACTGTTGAAAATGATGAACCAGAAAAGCCACGTGTACTATTAGCAAGGCTTAAACACCAGGGCTCATCTGACCTCTTAACTCATTGACTCTGCATGAGTAAATAAGTTATTAGTTTTGACATAACCAGTGGTTTATTTTACCATCTACTGCTGTTCTTTGTTACATGTTCTATTCATACCACATGTTATTGCTCTTTATAATTACTGTGGAACATGGCAATTGCACAGACTGTATCATATCCCACTGGGATAAACATTGTGGATGAGGGACCAGAAGAACTTGCCTTTGACTTAAAGTTTATTCCTACTGCTTTCTTTACATGAGAAAGATTTTTCACTGACACCATTCACAAAACTAACTCTGTGTTTTAATGACTATGGAGCCCCTTTGAATAGCACTTTATCCAGGAGCTCCAAATGCCAATTTGTTTTCTACTGCGAGGTGTGTGTTCAAGCTTATGAAATGAATAGCTGGTTAATCTTTGAAGCTATTATACTCAAGATAAAAATCTACTGAACCTGAAAGCGAAATACAGCATTCACACTGCTATCCTTTGAAATTCACTTTTTCCTACTGTGCCGATATAAGTGCTTGTTAATATCATATTTTGCTTTAAAGAGGGAGGGTATGGGAACCTCAGGTGTCAATGAGCATTTTGCTGACTCTAGAACTCATTACTTAGGGATAGAGAAGCCGAATTTCTAATCTCTTTGGGATGAAAATATTAAAAATTAGTAGCTACAGCATAAAGGCAGGGTGCTAAGTGGGTGTAATTTTTATGTGTTTTAATTGTTAAGTTTGCACCCAGCCTATGGGCGGACAAATTTCAAAGCATGGTTACCATACAGTCAGGAAGAATGAGAAAATAATGTGAAAACTTTGGCAAGTTCTACTTGGTAGAGAAAAACCCTTTAGGTAATCAAAAGGTACAGAGCTCCTAGCAGGAGTTTGCTTCATGTGTCCCCTAAACTGTTCAGAACCAGATGGCTTCAGAGAAATTATATATGAAACTGATAAAGATTTGAATCCAGTGGTTTCTGGGGAATTCTAGGCAGATGCCATCAGGATGTGCATAAAAAGTTAAACAGCAGTAATGAATTCCCTTAAATGTCTCTTAAAACGCATATGGACTTGGAAAGTCCATATTTTGATTTTGTGTGTGCGGCTGATAGCTGTAAGTCAAAACAGGGGAATGGAGTTACTCAAGATTTTAAGTCACTTGCACACATATTCTTTCTCTAAGTCAGCAATAGAGAAAATATGGGAGTTTATCTTACTTTTCAAGAAAGCATAGATGGGCATATGGTGAACATTAGTTGTCTGAAAAAAAATCAGTTTTAGTTAGGACTGAATATTGCCTCTTTTATTCTGAAATCACCAGCTCACGACTGAACTGACTGCCCATGCATGCGCGACATTAAAGGAAGTTGTGACAAAAATTTTCCAGGTACAGCTCCCCCATATTAGGGGCTGAGAACACACCTTTGTGGTTGATTGCAGATGGGACTTGGTCCCTTGCAACTGCAGTAGGGGAGTTAGGAGGGAATACCACTCTGAGCCTCACAGAGAATCCCACCATGAGAACTTTTAGAATCATCTGAAGTTCATTTTGAAAATAGAACTTAGTGACAATTTTCTCAACCTGTCAGTTTTCCTCCATGATCTTCAGTTTTCTCACTTTTAACAGAAATGTGGGTCTTTCTACTGCTAATGGAATTCCTGTGGTGCGTAGGACGGAACAATGGGACATTCTGAAGAACATATACACGTCACGGCAATGACTTCCAAGTCTGGATTGTTAAGCCCAACCTCTCTCTTGAGTCTGGAGTCATATTTTTATCTGTCTACTGGCTCTTAGCTTGACCTGTATTCAACACTGACCCTCTCTGAGAGGAGAAACTTCTTTCTGTTCCTCATGCCAGGGAAAGCTGAATTCTCACCATTTCATTATTTTCACCCTTTGGACATTGTGGGTCTCGGACCGAGACTCTTTCTCTCTTTGCTCTGGCCATTAAGAAACTCCAAGCCAAATCTGCCTCATATCAAGTCATATAAATCATATAGTAAGCATTTAAAGAAGTGCTCCTAAAGGGGAGCCCTCCTACACTGTTGGTGGAAAACCAGGCTGGTGCAGCCACTCTGGAAAACAGTATGGAGGTTCCTCAAAAGGTTGAAAATAGGGGCACCTGGGTGGCTTAGTGGGTTAAGCCTCTGCCTTTGGCTCAGGATGATCTCAGGGTCCTGGGATCAAGCCCCACGTCTGGCTCTCTGCTCATCAGGGAGCTTGCTTCCCGCCCCCTACCCCCGCCTGCCTCTCTGCCTACTTGTGATCTCTGTCTGTCAAATAAATAAATAAAATCTTAAAAAAAAAAAGTTGAAAATAGAGCTATCTTTTGATTGAGCATTTACACGATATTTATCCCAAAGATACAAATGTAGTGATCAGAAGGGGCACGTGCATCCCAACATTAATAGCACCAATGTCCACAATAGCCGAACTATGGAAAGAGCCTATATATGTCCATCAACATGAATGGGTAAAGAAGATGTGGTGTGGATGGAATACTATGCAGTCATCAAAAATTGAAATCTTGCCATTTGCAACAACATGGATGGAACTGGAGTTCCATCCATTATGCGAAGCAAAATGAGTCAGTCAGAGAAAGACAATTCTCATCTGATCCCACTCATGTGGAATTTGAGAACAAGGCAGAGAATCATAGCGAAAGAAAGGAAAAAATTGAAACAAGACAAAATCAGAGAAGGAGACAAACCATAAGAGACTCTTAAATCTCAGGAAACAAACTGAGGGTTGCTGGAGGGGAGGCGGGTGGTAGGGATAGGGTGGCTGAGTGATGGACATTGGGGAGTGTATGTGCTATGGTGCGCACTGTGAAATGTGTAAGACTGATGAATCACAGACCTGTGCCCCTGAAACAAATATATGTTAATAAAAAAGAAATAAAAAAATTTTTAAAGTGTTCTTTTTCATCTCAACTTCAGCTTATTTCTGCTCATCTCCATTTCCATTTTTAACCTGTTGTAACATCTCTATTCCCTGTAAAATAATCCCAAATCCATTTATATAAAAAGGAGGGGCATGAATAAATAAGTTAAATTTTAAATATTCTCTTCTTCCCCATAGCCTCTTCTACACTTACTGCTGTCAAGTAGTGAGTGAGTTTTCCCTCCCCAACCCCCAGCCACTATTTCTATTCGCTCTCTCTGTTAATCACTTCTGGAAGCCACTCTACCCTTTTCTCATTTGACTGCCATTGCTTTAAGCCACCTTGGTCTCCTCCCAAGGATACAGTTAATTAATTTCCTGCTTACGACTATAAACATTATTATTACTTCTTTACTCGAAATCTGTTAACCAGCTTTGGATTTCCCACAGGTGAACATCTAAATTTTTTTTTAAGACTTTATTTGTCAGAGACAGTGAGAGAGGGAACACAAGCAGGGGGAGTGGGAGAGGGAGAAGCAGGTTTCCCACCAAGCAGGGAGACCAATGCCGGGCTTGAGCCCAGGACAACAGGATCCTGACTGGAGCCGAAGGCAGATGCTTAACGACTAAACCACCCAGGCACCCCAAATATCTAAATTTCTACCACGGGAATCAAGGCAGTCATTCATCATCTGGCATCAGATTTTCTTCAAGACTTTTCATGTCTTCCTCATTCATTCCGTGCAGCTAATGACCCAAACACCCCAAACTGCTAATAATGCCTGAACGTGCTATATATATATATATAATATATATATATTTTCTAGGCAAAGGGAATAGCATATGCAAAGCCATAGAAGTGTGGAGAATATATATATATACGTATATATACATATATATATGTATACATATATATACATACATATATATACACATATATACATATATATATGTATATATATATACGTATACATATATATATACGTATATATATATATATTCTCCACACTTCTATGGCTTTGCATATGCTATTCCCTTTGCCTAGAAAATTTCAATCTCTGCCCCCTAACCCCTTTCTCCATCCTTCTAGAAAAAAGCTGCTGCTTCTAGAGGCCCAATCTCATATTCACCATCTTTCAGCAGAGCTAGTTAATCAGGACTCAGTCTCTTCTCCTTGCCACCTTTGAATCAATCTTGAGCTGCACATTCCACAGCATATTTTGAGCATTTGTTTTCTTGCATCTTCCCTTTAGGAAACCCAAACTCTTCAACGATAGGGTCTTCTTACCATCCTTTGAACCGTAGTGTCCAGCACAAGGCTTGGAAATATGGTTATTGTACATGTATGGTTAAAATTACAGTGAAGTCATGATGGAGTAGTGTGGGCTCACAGTCCAGTAGGATTTAGAAGACGATGGCTGTGAAGACAGACAGGGAGAGCACCATGTAATGACAGAGGCAGAGATTCGGAGCCACAAGACATGGAAAGCCAAAGATCGCCGTAAAGCACCAGAAGCTAGGAAGAGTTCCCCTTTAGGTTGCAGAGGGAGTGTGACTCTGCAAACACCTTAATCTCAGACTTCTGGTCTCTAGAACCTCAGAGGCCGTACATCTTTGTTGTTTCATGTCCCCCGGTTTAGGATACCTTTTGTTACAGGAGCTTACAAAACAAATACACCCTCTGTGCCCATTTTAAATGTTGGCATTAATTTTACATACTTCTTTTCATTTTGATAATAATATAACTCCCCTCAATGTATGTCAACCTCCATAAGGTGTCTAAACAATGTTTCTCTCAAAGGTTTCAAATACCTCAAATGAAAAATGTCACTATTGATCAGAACTATAAGGACTTAAAAGATGGACCTAGTAGAGCAATATTAAAGAGAGTCCCTTTCCTGTCTTGTGCTAGAGCCTGAAAGCATCTGTGACCAGTGTTCATATAGTTTTTCTAAAAATAATTTGGAGGGAGTGTCATTTACATCCAAAAATGAATCCATTTAAGTGGAAAGTTTAATGAATTCTGGCCAACGGACACTGCATGTAATCACTGGCATAATCTAAAGAAAGAACACTTTCATTGCCCCCAAAAGGTTTCCTTGTGCCCCTTCCCAGACTCAACCTCCCTTCCCCCAGGAAATTATCGATCTCCTGTTGCCGAAGATTCATCGTTTCTAGAATTTCCTGTGAATGGACTCCTACTGTTTTATGTCTGACTTCTTTGACTAAGTACTACATTTTTAAGAGTTATCCAAGATGCTGTATGTATCAATAGTGCCTTCTCTTTCTATTGCTGAATAGTATTCCATTACATGGATATATAACTATTTATTTATCCATTCACCTGTTGATGGACATTTGGATTGTTCCCAGATTTTGGCTAGTATGAATAGAGTTCCTATAACTATTCATGTACAAGTCTTCGTGTTGACATAGGTTTTCATTTCTCTTAGATAAATACACAAGGGCGGAATTGCTGGGTCATAGGGTAAGTGTATGTTTAACATTTTAAGAAATTATGAAACTGTGTCAAAGTGTGCCTTGATATTGCTAGTCTTTCATGTTTTGATTGTTCTAATGGATGTGCTTATTTTGTGGTTTTAATTTGCATTTTCCTGATGACTAATGATATTCATTATCTCTTCCTGTGCTTGTTGACCATTTGTATATCATCTTTGTGAAGTTTCTGTTCATATCTTTTGCTCAGTTTTAAAAATAAGTTCATCTTATTGAGTTAGAAGAGATTTTTATATATCCTCGGTACATGCTTTTATCAGATATCTGTTCTGCAAATATTTTCCACCATCTGTGGCTTGCCTTTTCATTTTGTTAGTGGTCTTTCAATGAGCAGTGGTTTTTAATTTTGATCAAGTCCAACTTATCATTTCTCTTTTCATAAGTCACCCTTTGTGTCTGAAGTAACCTTTGCCAAAGCCAATTTGTTCTGTTAAATAAAATTTTATATTATTTTTTATGATTAGTTTTCTGATTCACTTTGGGTAAATTTTTGCATATGCTGTGAGGCAGGGGTCTGAATTCATTTCCTCCTCCTTATAAATATATATTTGTTCCAGCACCATTCTTTTGAAATAACTGTTTCTCCAGTGAATGATCTCAGCATCTTTGTCAAAAATCAACTGACATATATGTGCAGGTCTATTTCTGGACTCTCTAGTCTGTTCCATTAATCTATATGTCTCTTTTTCACATTCTCTAGATTACTGGAGCTCTACAAGAAGTCTGAAATCAGTTCTATTAGTTCCTCAATTTAGTTTTTCGAAATTGTCTTGGCTATTCTAGGTCCTTTGCTTTTCTGTGTAAGTTTCAGAGTTAACACATCAGTATAAAACAAAACAAAATAAAACAAAACAAAAAAACCACTGCTGGTATTTTTGCTTAAGGTTACATTGAACCTCTAGATCAATTTGGTGAGAACTGAGATCTTAACAATGGTAGGTCTTCTGATCCATGAACCTGATACACCATTTATGTCAGTCTTCTTTATTTCTCCCCATAGTAACTCACACATTTTAAAACAGTTTAACATTTCTTTTATTTATTTATTATTTATTTATTTATTTATTTATTTGACAGAGAGAGAGAGGTCACAAGTAGGCAGAGAGGCAGGCAGAGAGAGAGAGGGAGAAACAGGATCCCCACCGAGCAGAGAGCCCGATGTGGGGCTCGATCCCAGGACCCTGAGATCATGACCCGAGCCGAAGGCAGAGGCTTAAACCACTGAGCCACCCAGGCGCCCCTTAACATTTATTTCTAAAAGAGAAATCATAATTCTTTCCTTGTGACTTGGGCCTTTTTATACTCTAAGCAGGACAACATATGGGTCATTGAAAACCAAAGCAGAAGAAAAATAGAACCATTTTGATATTGGGCATAAATAATTTATTCTCCCTTCTTCCATGTAATGGTCATGTTGAAAGAGAAAAGTACAGGTGAAGATCACCTGAGGAGATTACATTTTCCTTTATAGTTCGGGAAAAACAAATGACAATAATCACATAGGCCCTAGGCTTCTAGATTTTAACATTATAGATGTGAATGTAATTGATGTGCAGATACATAACTTTCATTTGAAGCATATATGGCATAGACATCTTTTCAAATGGCCTCGCTGGAAGAGAACTGCCCCTTTTCAGAACATTTTCACTTTCCTTCTTTGACTGTCACGAACCCGAAGCTACAGGACAGTGCACTGGTTATCGACGGAGGTTATGTACAAGTGGTAGATTATAGGAAATTAGTAGACAGAGTGTGTAAGAACAGACTGTAGATCATAGACGGAGAGTTCACAGGCAGGCTGGCTGGAGGCTGTAGTAGATCTACATTTTGTTTGGCTTAATTTGGATTTGTTTAGATTTTATGAACTTGTGAATGTCAGGGAAAGGGGTAGTCTCTGATCCCTTATCTGTATATCTGAAATACAAAAAGTTCTGAAAACCTACTATGTTTAAAAATAGTATTGGATAGCAAACCTGATCAGACCTAAACTCATTTAGTACCCAAACCTGACCTAAACAGACATGAGGCTATTTTTGGTCTTTTCTATCATTTTGTGTGAATATTCAAATAATTCACTGCAGAAATGTTTATGCATTTGATTATGGCATGCTGTTGCACCCCCTACATAATCTACAGTATGTACATTACATTCTCTCTCTAAAATCTGAAAAATTCTCAATTCTGAAATACATCTGAGCCCAAAGATTTTATACAAGCGATTTGGACTTGTGTATCTGATTTCTTGTCTATCCTGATGGTACGTAGACAAACTGTGCGAATTTGCAGAATCTTTTTTTTGTGTGTGTGACACTTATCTGTAAGAAGCTATAATATAGAATTATATATATGTGTGTGTGTATAAAATTATATATAGAATTCTATAATATAGAATTCTTTCCTTTTCGGAAGCCCAGACTATAGTCTGTCTTTCTAATAGCAGTTGGCTCCTTTTAGGGGAATGGCTTCCTTCTTCTTGGGAGCTAACCCTCACATCTAAAGATCAGAAGCTGAAGGAGACAGAGACTCCTGCCCCAATGCCATCAAGCACTGGTCAGAACTGACCATACCTGGCTGGCTACTCAGATGCCCAGTCCCCTAACTCTTGGAGGATGTTGGGATAAATAACACAATGACTGATGAAAGACTGTACATCATCCATCTTAGGAGCATCTACTAAGTCCTCTGGACTTCATATTTTCAACCTGTCCTTAACTCTTGGGAGCTGTGAATGTGACCTTATGTGGAAATAGGGTCTTTGCAGATATAAGGTAACATCAGATCACACTGCACTGAGGTAGACCCTAGCCCAGACAGACTGCCATGTGACAATGGGCTCAAGGATTGCAGCGATCATCTACAAGCCAAGGAATGCCAGAGATTCCTAGGAAGCACCAGAAACTGGAGGAGGAAAGGAAGGAATCTTTCCTAGAGACTTTGAGAGAGTATGACCCTACTAACATGTTGATTTTATATTTCTAGCCATCAGAACTGGAAGGCAATAAATTATTGTTATTATTTTAAGTAGACCCTATGCTCAAGTGGGGCTTGAACTTACAACCTTGAGATCAAGCATCATTCTCTCTACCAACAAGCCAGCCAGGCACTCCAAATACGTGTTACCTTAAGCCACCTCTTTTGTAATATTTTATTACAACAGTCCTTGGAAACTAACATACTGCCAGTAAGTTCTCTCTTGGTTAAGGCAACCAGTATTTGCTTCTTTTGTTTGCAACTAGACATATTAATTGATACACCAAGCAATAACCTATACACTCTTGTGTGATTCATGCATGTTATCAGTATTTAAACATTCTAAACAGGAATAGATTTAGATAAAAAAGTTAATTTTTCCTACCCAAAGAACCACAAGTATCAAAGCTGAAAGACAAGACAACTCAGAAATTGAGATGCAACACTACAGGGTGACTAAAATCCTGAGGGGTTCCAAAATAAAATATTTTGTTGCTCATAGCAACAAATTAGTGAAGAGCCAATCAGGGACTGCCTTTACAATGTATCAAAATAGGCTGTCCTTTAAGAAAGAGAAAGTCTTCTTTTATGTTATGATTGCTTTTCAAGATATATTACATTATGATAAACGATCATGTACATTGTTTTGACAATCAGAGAATTTATGAATGAGAAACTGATTTGTTGGCAGTGATGAACTGAATTGTGTAAAAAAAAAGCATTAGCAGTGATGATATCGTTTAAAATTTGTTTAAGGACTGTGTTACAGTTTTGTTTCCTTTTTAATCAGGAGCCAAAAAAAAAAAAAAAAGCAGCCAATAGGCATTTATTTTGTAGTAAAAAGCATCTGACAGGGCTCATTAGAAGAACTCACAAATCCATAGGTGTTGGCTGGTTTGTTCCTGCAGAATCATGTTCATGTGACCTCTCAGCTGTAGTATCTAGATACCCTACTCGTGTTTTTAACCTTGAGCAAGGGGGAAGGTCATCCACTTTTGTTGCTCTTTGTTGCTGAGTTCTTAGAGAGTGAGGGTTCTCACCAGTCTAAAGGGGACACATGTAGCAATGGGGACTCTGTGTCTCAGGTCTGTGTGTCAGGCACGAAGTGCCTCCTTGATTTGCAGGAAACCAAACTTAAGGTGAAACAGAAATTGTGTCTGACCCTTTTATCCCATTTAATACCTGACCAAGCCAAACCAAATCCCAAGAGCTCAAATCATCTGTGGAAGAATAAAGAAGTTGTCCTAGGTGAAGAAATCGTACTCAGAGGCATGGTGAGATTGTCCATACCCAAACTTCCAGGCAGTTCTGCCAGGCTTGAAAGTACAACCATGCCAGAGTTAGAGTTTGTGAGGGGAGGTTGATGGTGGCCCAAGAGCTCACAGTTGTTCACTTCCCTCGGTTCATTTGAAGTAGAGCCCTCAGAGGTGCAGGCTCAGAAAGTCCATGAATTCTGTACTTCGGGATGGATTCTTTTCTCGTCAAGAAATCAACCCAGCTCACATGAGTCTGATGGGCAAACTAGATGCCAATTTATTTAATTAAAATGTAAAATATCATCATGAGAAGGCCAGATAAGGTTGGTTCTTCTCACTAGCAAAGAGAATGATCAATGAGAATCCAAATTATGAGGGAGATGCTAATATAGATGAAATCAGAACACTGGAGATTTAGCTGTGTGATTCAAATTTCAGTGGTCTTGCTAACACAAGGCATCTAGCTCTAGGAGAAGAAACCCACAATGGGCTGATTCTGGGAACCCAACTTCTAGCCTTTGGCACCACTGGCCACTCATTGTCAGCTGCTTGACTTTTGACTCCCCATTCTCCAACTTCCAGTCTGGCTATTGTCCTTCTGAAGGGCTAATTCCTTCTCTAGAGGTCTCATGTCATTGGTCAAGCTGCTGCTTTTGGTATATAGTCACCATCCTGATCTTTAGACTGAGAGAATCTTCTAGTCACTTAGTAACCTATTACTTTTCCCCAAATTGACTTTCTATGATGTGACATTTAAAAGATTCCAAATTAATAAATTCTGGTTTGGATGAAACTGTTTTGTCCCCTATGTACTGTTCACAGGCACCATGATTCTGAAAATGTCTCTGCCTCTTCTCACTGCATACAAGGAAAGTAGATTATGAACACAACTATGAGTTCCTTGAGAACTGAGGGTAAGTATAACTGATGTGTAGGTGTCCCCTGGTGAATGTTTGTTGAATGAATGAGTGAGTGATGAGTAGTGCTGTTGACCTTCTTTGAACTTGAGGTCCAGTAGGAGGCACATTGATCCATGGAGTTTTTCCTGATGATCAGGGATAGTTTTGTTTTCAATTAAATCAAATCTCTACTAATGCGTAAACTTTCAAGCTCCTATAATGGCAGACACATTCAGTTCACAGTGACGAAGTGCATTGACCTTTTGAATCTGTAGCTTCATTTGAATAACTTAGACTGTTTCCTTTTTTCAAAGCAATTTAGGCAAAAAAGTAGGATGCTGCTCCTGAAAAGAGTGGTCAGTAATTGCAGCTATGAGTCAATAGCGCATATAATCCTGCTGTTTTCCTCCTTATTGGAGAAGGATCTTATGGTCTCCCTAATGTATTAGTCCATTAATCAACATATTTATTGAGTGTCTCTTACGAGCAGGGTATTGCAATAGTTATAATGGGTGATACACATAATTATTGTATGTTCCCCACCTTGGGACATCTTCCACATGTCTTAGAAAATTAATACCTACATAATAAGAGATAGCTATAAGCACAAGGCAGTACTGAGAATTACAGAACCGGGGGAAGAAACCTCGAAGACCATAAGCATTTCTACATAACTATTCACCCATGGGCGGGTTGAACAATCCATCAGCGGCTTCATGGAAACTTTGTTTTATTCTCATCTTAACTTTCTCTTGTCTACAAAAAGAGAAATTATTTTATGTTCAAAGCCATTCAAGTTTCTTAGATTACATAATATATTGTGACTTTTTGAGCTAAGTATAATGGCAACGCCAACTTCTCTGACTACACTTTTCTCAGGGCTTTACGTACTAAGGGCTTTCAGACTCCTCTCTCCAGCACTGCCTTCCCTTCGGCCTCCAGACAGAACACTGAGTTGTCAACTCGACACCTGTACTTGGCTGTATTCTAGGAGGTACCTGGAACCTAATACATCCAAATTGGAACTCTAGGTTTCTACCCTATCCTGGTCTTCCCTGCCATCACAGATCATTTAACCACCTGATCAAATAAAAACCCTAGAAGTCATCCTTGAGTTTTTGCCCACCTTACTGTTCCTTTTTGCCTGTCCAATCTGTCCCCACGTCCCCTATGTTCTAGTTCCGGACTATACTCTTTATCTATCCACTTCTAACATTAGGTCCAAGCTACCATTATTCTTTGCTTGGTCTTTTATTTTTTTTAATCTCCTAATTTTTTTTATTGTGGTTAATATATCTCAAATTTACCATTTCAACCATTTGTAAGTGCACAGTTCAGTGGCACTAAGCATGTTCCCGTTGTACAAGTATCATCACCATCCATCCCCATCACGTTTCTGTCTTCATAAACTGAAACTCTGTACCTATTAAGTAAATCCCTACTCTCCCCTCCCAATAGCTTCTGGCAGAATCATTCTCCTCTTGGTCTCTGTGAATGTGACTACTCTCAGTACCTTTTTAAAAGTGAAATCATACGGGATTTCCTTCTTTTGTGATTGGCTTAGTTCCCTTAGCATAAGGTCCTCGGGGTTCATCTAGGTTGCAGCAGGTGTCAGAATTTCCTTCCTTTAGGAGACAGAATAATATTCCACCTTATGTATATACCCCATTTTGTTTGCCTGTTCGTCCACTGATGGACACTTGGGTTGCTTCTGTCTTTTAATATTGTGAATAATACCGCTTGCCTGATATTGGCTACTTCTCTTTTCCGCTAAAACCTCTTTGCCTCCTAGCACCAGAGTAATCTTTTAAACATTTAGATCAGATCATGCCACTTCTCTGCTTAATATCTTCCAGGGGCTTTCAGCTGCACTCAGTGAAAATACCTTGCCACACACCTTGTCTGCTTCGTCCCTGTCCTTCTGTGCTTGCTCTATCCAGCCACAGGCCTACCTGTCATTTTGAAACAGGGCAGATTGTTCTTGTTTCAGGGCCTTTACCCTCTGCCCGAGTTTTGCAGAAATAGCTCCTTCGTCTCATTTAGTTCTTTGCTGTAGGTCACCTTCTGCGGACACATAATCCAAGCTAATGTGCCCACTCTCCCAACCATGTTGCTATCTGTCACATCTCCCTATTCTTTTTTTTTTTTCCATAGCACTTATTCACTGTTGGAAATTGATGTGTTCATTTATTTAGTTATTTGTTTTCAGTCTCATTTTCCTATGTGCCACCATGCCGCTATGGACCTGTGGGTAGGATAATGAACAATGTGATTGGAGAAAAGTAAAAGGAGGGAATTTCACAGTTATAAAGTCAGTTGGCTGCTTTAAAAAAACCAAACCCTTCTGTGGTCTAGTATACTAATTTTCCAAATACCAGGCCAGGCATTTACAAAAGGGCATATCCTCCTTTAACAACAGAATGCTCTGTGATTATGGTGTCTCTGCTATAATCGAATGTTGCTGACAAATTGAGACCAAACATCTGAAAAGTGAGTAAGTCCCTTGGAAGTACTTAAGACACAACAGATCAATATATTTGGAGACATGTCAAAATCAGTGTGTAATTCGTATTAAATGATTGTGGACACTCGTAGATGGTACCTATAGATCCCTGCTGGTATTGATCATATACCGCTGTCAGGGAAAAAAAAAAACAACTTGTGCCTAGGCTCTTAAAGTGTGTGTATTTCTTTAAAATTCATTCATATGCCTACTGGATAGTATTAGCAAAGTCTATTAAATAATAGTACAATTAAGTTTTTCTTTTTTGAGGTTAAAAAAATAAATAGAGGCTCTGATATATTTTTCCGGTATATCCTCTGAGATGAATGCCTCCCACTCTTGAGTCCACTGGCCAGATCACAGAGCATGAAGTGGGTCAAAGCTCTGCTCACTGTCACTGATCAATCTTCCATCAATAGACTTTGTGGGGGGAGACAGCAAGTCAGCTGCTGCTGTTTCTCCTTGAAATGTACAGACAGCCATCTATGGTCTATCCCCCAGTTTTTATTGAATTAAAGTTATTCCTATTCTAGAGTTAATTTTCCTTCACATCTTTCTGGTGGATATAATTACCTCTTTTTTTTTAAGTCAAAAGAGACTTTCCTTTCCAGATAATACCATGTTTTCATCCAGCCTATCAGTGATTTGGATATACCCTCAGTGGGTAATATTCAGCTCATACTTAATCATACTTAAAATTAATGTAGAGACATTTAAACTAATGGTTTGCAGAAGAAGAATATTTTCTATAAAAAATTAGTTGAAGGAAATGTATATGCAATAGTTTTGCCCACGGTTCATAAATGCGTTCCATGATACAGGAGTAGATTTACTTCCGAAATAGAGATGTATAAAGGGCGTTTTCTTGGCACATTGTTTCTAGGCACATTGTTAAGGTTTGGTGAAAGTCAAGGTTCTTGGGGATGTTTGGGATAGCAGCACTCATTTGCTCAATGTATTGATTTTCTAGTTATGGTCTTTAAAAACAGAAAAATTAGATTCTTTACTTCATAGCGTTTGAATTATTACTCTGTGATCAGATTGTCCCAATAGTTTCCACCACATTGAGTATTTTCTTCTCCCAGATGCTTGTGTAAAAGAGTCAAGTCACGCCAAGTCAGTCGAGTCAAGCCACGCCACGTGGACCAAGAGAGGAGAAAGCAAACTGCCTTCATGGGAGGCTGGGCCTGTTCGTGGCTTTGTCTGTAAATAGCGCAGGTAACCTTACGGCTCAAGTATGGCTGTTTTCTTTTTCTTTTTTTTTTTTTTAATATTTATTTATTTATTTGACAGAGAGAGAGAGAGAGAGAGAGAGATCACAAGTAGAGCAGCAGGCAGAGAGAGAGGGGGAAGCAGGCTCCCCGCGGAGCAGAGAGCCTGATGCGGGGCTCGATCCCAGGACCCTGAGACCATGACCTGAGCCGAAGGCAGCGGCTTAACCCACTGAGCCACCCAGGCGCCCCAAGTATGGCTGTTTTCTTAACTGTTGAATGGACACAGTGATTCCTGTTCTCTACATCCTTAAGAAGTGCCTTAGCTTTGTAAGAAGATGTATGGAAAGGAGTATCTAACTAAAGAGATTTTGCCCTCAAAGTTGCTCACATTTGAAGTATTACTATGCAGATTAATCTCACATTTTAAAGCCCCTTTTCTTTGCTTTATCTACAGCTATTTTTATTCCTATTTCTAAAAAAAAATCTTATTTGAGAGAGAGAGAGAGAGAGAAAGTGTGAGCACAAGTAGGGGGAGGGGTAAAGAAAAAGGGAGAAGCAGGCTCCCTATTGAGCAGGGAGCCTGACATGGGCTCCAACCCAGGACCCAGAGATCATGACCTGAGCCCAAGGCAGATGTTCAACCAAATGAGCTACCCAGGTGCCCCTTTATTCCTATTGTCAAGTAAACTTTTCACTAGTAGTTTTAGATTTGCAGAAAAGTTGTGAAGATAGCACAGAGTTCTTATATACCCCATATCCAGTTTCTTCTTTTATAAACATTTAAGGTTAATATTTTATGCTCCTTCCAGTTTTTTCCTTTTTTGGGGGGGGAGAGAAAGAGAGAAAGAGCACGTGAGCTTGAGGGGCCTGGGAGGAGGAGGAGCCGGCAGAGGGAGCGGGGAAGGAATCTTAAGCAGGCTCCACACCCACCTGACTCTAGGCCATCTTGCAATCCCGAGGTCATGACCAGAGCTGAAACCAAGAGTCAGGTGCTTAACTGACTGTGCCACCCATGCACCCCAGTATTTGATCCCATTTTAACCACTAAAATAAATATTCTATATGCTCAAGTTCAAAAAAGTAGATGTGGGATGCCATGCTTCCTTTTCTGTGATCTTAGTGTTCCCTCCCCTTGCAATGGAAAATAATGTATTTGCTGTAAATAGATGTATCAGTCATAACATTTTTGGCTTCAAGTAACAGAAAAATCTTACTCCACTTGCTTAAGAAATAAAGAAAATTTGTTAGCTGAGATAACAGGAGGTATGGAGGTGGGGCAGTTCTAAGACCGGCTCAGGAATTCAGTGATGTCACCAGAGCCAGGCTTCCCCCCCATTTCTGCCTCATCGAGCTCAGCGCTGGCCCATCTGCAGTCTCGCACAGCGCCTGGTTGCCAGATGGCTGCCGCGGGTCGTGTAGCTCCACCAGACAGCACCATGAGAAAAGGGGCTCTTTCTTCTTTTGTGATCCTTGATCCCAAGGAAAACCGTAAACACTTTGCCACAAACCCTTCAGAAGACTTTCTCTCAACTGTCTTTGGTTCCATTGCATCATATGCCCAGGCCTACACCAGTCACTCGTAAGAGAACGGGGAGCATGGTTGTGCCATAAATGGCTTTGAGTAATCATGATGTGCCTCTTTGGGCTGGGACTGGGGTTCTCTTCTCCTGAGGAAGTATACAGCCATCTAGGGGACCGTGGACACCTGAACAAACTGTGGACCTGGTGGTGGTGAATGACTCTGACTTTTTTGCCTAAATTGCTTAGAAAAAAGGAAACAGTCTAAGTTATTCAAATGAAGCCGCAGATTTAAAAGGTCAATGCTCTTCGTCACTGTGAACTGACTATGTCTGCCATTATAGGAGCTTGAAATTTTATTCATTAGTAGAGATTTGATTTAATTGAAAACAAAACTATCCCTGATCATCAGGAAGTGATGGGCAGGAAAACCTCCACGGATCAATGCGCCTCCTACCTGACCTCAAGTTCAAAGCAGGTTGATGACATTTAGTTTATTGCTAGTTTTTGGCAGTTATGAACAACATTGTTATGAATGATCATGAAGTTTCCATGAAAACGTTGGTCTTCATTTCTCCTGGATAAATGTCTAGGAGTGGAACTGTTGGGTTATATGGTGTGCATTTAATTTTACAAAACAATGCCAAGTGGTTCAGCTAAGGGGCTCTATGGTTTTGCATTCCCAGCAGCAATGTCGAAGAGTTTCAGTTACTCCACTTCCTCCCTCAGTATTTGGTTATGTCCGTTTCTATCTGAGCTATTCTGATAGTGTGTGGTGTTATCTCATATGATTTTCGTTTGTTGTTTCCTAATTAGTATTGCTGAACGCCCGATCCTGTGTTTACACGGTATATCTCTTCATTGGTGAGATGACTGTTCAAATCTCTTCCCAATTTTTTTTTATGGAGTCATTTTCTTAGTATAGAATTCTGAGAGTTATAAAATATTATAGATAGCAGTTCTTGTCTGATAGGACTAGTGAATATTTTATTCTAGTCTGTGGCAAATGTTTTCACTTTCTTAACCATGTCTTGAGAAGATTAATATATTTTTAAGATTCAAATTTTTATGTTTTTGATCTGTGGAAAATAAGAACAATTAGTTAATTCTTGCTTGCTTGCTTGGTTGTTTACATGCAGGGTTAACGGTCTTGAAAACCCAGAAGACCATGATAATTTTCACAGTAGACTTTTCTGAGATCCTGAGGAAACTGTGAAGCAACAATATTAAGGCTTTCTAGAATACTGTAATTATGAGCTAGGTTACTTATAAAATTCATAATTATTTATCTTTGTCCTGTAGGTTTGCAGGATGATTATTAGTTGTAATAGAAAATTAAGCTACAGAACAATGTCTATGAACTTTTTCTTATGGTTCATTATAACAATGTCAGATGATTCTCCCCCCTCAAAAATTACCAAGAGTGATTCCTGATGAGCCCCAGAATCAATACTCTTGTTACACAATATTTGGAAATTTTGCTGTTTTTTGAGAGAGAGTAGGTTGATGCTATGGTTACAACCACCAGATCTCAGTGACTGAATGTGAGCTTTTTTTTTTTTTTAAAGATTTTATTTATTTATCTGACAGATCACAAGTAGGCAGAGAGGCAGGTAGAGAGAGGGGGGGGGAAGCAGACTCCCCACTGAGCAGAGAGCCTGATGTGGGGCTCAATCTCAGGACCCTGAGATCATGACCTGAGCCGAAGGCAGAGGCTTAACCCACTGAGCCACCCAGGCGCCCCATGAACGTGAGCATTTCTTTCTGACTCTGGTTGGGTGGTGGTGGGGGTGGTGTGTGCGTTGTTCTACTTAGTCTCTCAGAGCCCCAGTGGTAGAGACTCACCCTCTGGAACTCTGATTGGGTTGTACAGCAGGACAAGAGAGAAAATGGAGAATCCCGCCAGGCCTTTTCCTGCCTCACTGACAGCTCATCCACTCACTTTTCCTCAACCAGAATTGGTAGCATGGCTCTGTGTGATCACTTGGGAGTCTGGAAAGTGTCCTCTGCTGTCCATTCAAGCAGTGAAGGCAAATGTAATATTGGTGAATACTAGTCATATTATCACATTCTAAAATAGCATAACAGATAAATTATAATCCCATTGTTTAAATTAGACATATTGAGACAGTTTTATTACTTAACTGGCTGGGAAACCCTGGACAAGTTATTTAACCTCAAGGACCCCATTTGGGAAAAGGGTAATAGTGATAACATTTATTGAGTGTATACTAGGAGCCAGATCCTGTTAGAAGTACGCAGTATATGACAGACTTTAATCTTTGCAATGCAATATGCTGGAAGAACCGTTGTTACAGATGAGGCAAGGGGGGCACGAGGAGCCTGAGCAACCCGCTGACCCAGACAGCCTGTCAGAGTTGCTTCTGTGATCAGAAGCCAGGTGTCTGGCTGGTGAGCTGGGCGGCGTGACTAGGCTGCTGTAGTTTATCTTTTGTAGGTAATCATACCTGTTGGATTGAGGTGTGTCTTAAGTGCCCAGCACACTAGGCTCCGTCCTTGTCATTGTTAAGTTTCGATGTGCTGGCAAAGCGAGAAAGGGAAGTTGAGCTGATGTATTCATTAGAATAGTTCGGTAAAAATGGTGTTTTGTCAGGGTGGGGAGTGGAGGGGGAGGTGAAAGTGCCATCTAAAAATAAGTGTGTGGGGGCGCCTGAGTGGCTCAGTGGGTTAGAGCCTCTGCCTTCAGCTCAGATCATGATCTCAGCGTCCTGGGATCAAGCCCCACATCGGGCTCTCTGCTCAGCAGGGAGCCTGCTTCCTCCTCTCTCTCTCTCTGCCTGCCTCTCTGCTTACTTGTGATCTCTGTCTGTCAAATGGATGGATAAAATCTTTAAAAATAAATAAATAAATAAATAAATAAATAAATAAATGTGTGTGTGGCTAAGAGTTTCTATCACAGTTCTCATTTTATTTTATTTTTCACAGTTCTCATTTTAATGATGATGTCCCTAGAGGCTTCAGTCCTTGCATGGACACGGGGTGGATTTTCAGAGTTCCACAATACGATGTACTTGCTGGGGGTGTGACATGATCAGTTGCTAGGTCTGTCCCTTCTGTGGGGAAGTAACTTCCATCCTCTCTCTCTAAAGAGTTTTATCCTGCTTAGGGCTCAGTATTTCTGGGCAGGTCGTGAGCAATCCGTAACTTTGTTAGACATTTCAATCCAATTTCTCTGGCCGTGACATACAAGAAATCACCAAGAACCCTATTCTCAGAAATCAAATTCCCTGGTCAGTTAGGGATGCTTTGGGGTATGAGTAACCGTTGTGCCAGTTATAAGAATTTGGCAGTGCTGACCCAGGCTCTGGTGGTTTCTTTGACTTTTCTTATGGTCACAAGATGGCTACTGTAGCTCCCACCATCCCCTCCTTCCATCTAAAGAAAAAGGATGGCCGGGGCACCTGGGTGGCTCAGTGGGTTAAGCCTCTGCCTTCGGCTCAGGTCATGATCTCAGGGTCCTGGGATGGAGCCCTGCATCGGGCTCTCTGCTCGGTGGGGGGCCTGCTTCCCTTCCTCTCTCTCTCTGCCTGTCTCTCTGCCTACTTGTGATCTCTCTCTGTGTCAAATAAATAAATAAAATATTTTTTAAAAATTAAGGAAAAATGATGGCAGAAAAGATAGTTTCCTTTCATCAGGGAAAAGGTTTCTCAGAGACTTCAGGACAGGTGTTTCCTTGCCGCTCGCCGGCTGCTGTGGTGCTGCAAGCTCGTCACTGGACCAGTCCCCCTGTGCTGCGATAAACATACGCCTCCAGTTCTTGATAAAAGAGCCTCCAATTCCAGCATCTGGGAAGTGACAGTTTCCATAGCAGGGAAGATGCCCTTCCTGGGTCCAGCTCCAGCTGTTTCAATAGATGCTTCTGCGATGGTTAGTAAGGAAAGAACTGACTATTCTAGTGACTCTGTAATTTGATTCCAGGGAGCTGAAAACTCACATCCATTTTAGGGAATGATTGGTTCAAGCCATTTCAGGAACGACGAGTCAGACTTAATGTTTTGTTGTTTTTTCCAGGCTTCCTGTTTTTAATAAGATAGGACACCAGGTTGAGTCCGATGCTAATTATTTTGAAATTTGAAATTTTCAAATTCAATTAATGAGAGCATCTGGATTATCATTATTTTTAATTTTATTTATTTGACAGAGAGAAATCACAACTAGGCAGAGAGGCAGGCAGAGAGAGAGAAGGAAGCAGGCTCCCCGCGGAGCAGAGAGCCCGACGTGGGGCTCGATCCCAGGACCCTGAGATCATGACCTGAGCCGAAGGCGGAGGCTTTAACCCACTGAGCCACCCAGGTGCCCCTATCATTATTATTTTTAAAGACTTTTTTTTTTTTTTTTGAGAAAGAGAGAGAGTGAGCGAGCAGGGAGGAACAGAGGGAGAGCATCTTAAGCAGACTCCCTGCTGAATGTAGAGCCCGACCTGGGGCTTGATCCCATGACCCTGAGATCACGACCTGAGCCAAAATCAAGAGTCTCAACTGACTGAGCCACGCACCCATTCCTGGATTCTCTTTAGATCACACAGCCTGCCATGTTAAAATGGGCCCATTACAAAGTCATTCTTAAGAGCTTTTTATTGTGTTCTGCTGAACTTTGACTATTTGTGAGTAACAAGAGAGTTTTGTCTTTCAAGCCCCCCTTCCATAATTTCTGTAATACACGGGACAGAAAAGGGGCCAGGAGGGTTCTATGAAAGTCGCAATGTTCACGGACTGTTTCCATTCAGTTCAGTTGTTCTTACTGACAGTGAAAGCTAGGGGTTTGGCAGGAGCAGTCCTAAGGGGCCTCGGGACGCCAAGTTTGAGATCTTTGTCTTCCCGTGTACCATTAGATATGGCTAAGAAACTATGAGAAGACATTCTTTGGGTGTTGTAATGTCAGTTGCCCAGACTGACCAATTCATTTTCGTGATTGGGTAGACAAAACAATTTGGAAAAATCAGATGTACTTCAGTTTTCTGACCCAATAGCATGGAGAGAGAAATCTTGTTCTTCAGAAAAAGGGTTTTTCCAAGTTTTCCTTATTGTTATGAAGATGACAGCAATTTCTACCAAAAGCAAAGTTGGTTAGTTACCTCCTGTTAGTGACCCAAGAGCACTTATCCAAGCTGGCAGGGGCATGGCAAAGCCTTGTTAATTGTTTGTAAAATGCTGTCACTTTCCCAGGTGAGGGCCACACTCTCTATGCCCAGCATTACTGTTGGAGTGATCTCCTGCTGCCAAAGAGAATCTGCCTCCAACATGTTGGGCTCCCGGCCTGGATGTTGAGAGGGGAACATCGGTACTTGCTCCATTGTTTAAAAATTGTTCAGCTTGCCTGTGATCTAATGAGGTTTATTTTTAGAGGTGGTGTGCTGGCAAAAGTCATGTCTTTTAAAAAGCCGCCCCAAATGGTGTTACAAACATCAATCAGAAGGAAAATCCAGGAACAAGCCAGTCATTTCCCCCAGATTCCTTTTGCTTTGCTTGCTTTGTTTGTTTCTTTAAAGATCAAATTCAAATAGCATTTTATGCTTTCTTTCACTGCATTAACAGTGGTCCAGAGAATATCTCAATCCCCGTAAAGAAAACTTTTCTATGTAATAAACCCCCGCACCTTCCAGGGCTCATCTGGCGGGCAGCGGATTCGGGCCGTCAATCAGGCGGGTAAGTACTGGCTTCTTTCGGGGCCGTCCTGCTGCCCAAGTTGTATTTATGGCAAAGGCTACGGTCACTATCAAAAGAAACGGGCTCACTGCCTCTGAGCTCCTTCTCCGGAGCAGGAGAATGTTATACTAGACATCTGTCTGTGAAGACAATCAGCTAAACATAGGGACACTTTCAAAGGAGGGTCTTGTTCTGCCGGTCTCTTAACTTTTGGAAAAATGGCTTTTTCTAAATGACTTTTAGAAAAGCAGTAATAAGCCAAGCTATCCACGTTATACTGATTTCTACATTACCCTAGAAAATGCACATTTTTAATGGTGTATATAGTTTATTAAATGGATCCTTCTAGGGTAGTAATATTAATAATTACATAACGTATAATAGAATTATATGTGATACTAGTTTTATTAGGGCTATGATTTATGATGCATTAAGCACTAATCTTATTTAATCCTCCTAATAGTCCTAGGTGATAGGTATTATTTCATTTCCCTGTGACAAATGAAGGAACTGAAGGTTTTAGAGAGTTTGCTTATCTGTAAGTGGATAAGCAGGGATTCCAGTCTGTTGTCAAAGCCTGTGTGAGTCACCAGGTGCCCCGGAGGACAGGTCCAGAATATTCTAAGCTAACCACTTTTGGTGATGACCAGAAAAGTTCATGGATTATTATTGGTTTAAGTATTATCTCATCCTTATATAGAAGAGAAGACGGTAAACATAACATCTGTGGACTCCCCCCCGCCCCCCCCCCCCGATGGACGGAAAATCAGATGAACATGTACATTGGCCAGGGGAAAAAGAAGTCTTAAAAAGTTGCCAGATTCATTCTTAGTGGCACATTCTTAGACGCAATGGCAATGTACAGAAACCACCGCCAAACAGTAAGAGTTTTAGATGATTTAAGTGCAAGTACAATGAAAATTATTTCTGCCAAAACGCCAGTTGATTTCTACAGTAGAGATTAGGGTATCAGGGCAGGGCAAAAACAGTAAGGTTCAGAATGTTCGTTTAAAAATACACCATGATCCTTTACTTTGTAAATAATGTAACTAAGGGACTGAAAATTCCTTCCAGAATAAATTACTAGTCCTTCGGCAGCGAGGGCAGTAGACAGGAGGCTAGGAGGGACAGATTCTGGTCCTGCCCTTAATTCGTTAGCTATGTGACCTTGGACAAGTCCCATAACCTCTACAGACTTCAATTTTTTCATCTACACAATGAAATCTCTGGTTCCTTCAATTCTACAATTCTCTGAGTCTATGAGTCAAACTGGTCTCATCTTTGCTAATGGCTCAATTTTACTTTCCATACACCTCTTAGGGAATTGTCAGGGCGATGTGGGAAAATGCAATTCAGTTTTCACATGAGTTTCTTTGCTCACTCCACGCCCCCACGCTGCCGTTTTTAACCCCTCTGTCATTGCAAAAACACTTTCAAGGATAGTGGGGGAGCAAGTAAGAGGAAAATAATTTACCAAAAGACTGGGTTTTACATTTACATGCAAAGCACTCAGGTCCACTTTGCCATCTCTTTCATTGCTCTGCTTTTTGATTATTCAGTTACGTTGGATTGTTTTTCATGTATTGCAAAAACGCTTCTTAAAAAATTGTAACTTTGAAAACCAGGATGGAGACTTCTATTCAAATCAGCAAGAAACAAAATAGTTTTTTGACTTTTACCTAATTTTCCATGTGCAATGATTTAGTTATTATTTTAGCTGCTAGAATAAACTGATACAAGCACAAGGTTTTAGGGAAATTATTTATATCTTAATAATAAGTATATTAACAGAAACTGCATTACCAGGCAAAACATACCAATCTCCTTTATCCTGGAAAATAAATCCAGGGAGTGTATCTTAAAACCAATACTACAAATATATAATCACGACCTTACAGAAATGCACTGTACTACATAGGAAACTGATGCCCAGATGATATCAATGCCGTGAGACAGAAGGCAGGCACAGTCCGCAGCTGACCTTGAAATCCCAGGCTGGTTTTACTGACAAAACAACAACAGAACACCTAACGAACATATAAGACCATCTCCTAGAAGATAATCCTCAAATCTCAAGATCCTTCGGCAGAGCCCCAAATAGAGAGACCCCATGTTTTTCATCAATAATGTCATTTGACTTGTAGGCATTTACTCAAAGAAATAATTATCTGTGGCCTTCCACTGTTTGAATTTTTAAGCCCTAGTTCTATGGACATATTTAGCTTATGTGAATCACTAAGCCGACTTCAGCCAGGGACAGAGAGTTCACTTGATGTCACAGACCCCGTGGAAAATGTTACTGCTGGTTTTACTGCTCCGGCTGACCAACAAGGATATTTCCAAATGCTTTGAATTTATACTTGCACTAAATATGAATGGCCTAGGGCTGAAATTGGAAATGTGTGGCATCTATGTGATCACAACACACTTCAAAAACGAGTGCCCATAACTGATCATACCTCTATTTCCTGCTGAGTTGAACGCAGTCTCAGAATCTTTAGCAGCAAACGCAGCCGCTATAACCAAATAGTGAACTCTTTTTGCTGCCCATATTCTAGAATTAAAATATCTTATTAAAAGCCTCAAAGGTTTGCCTCTTTCCTTATTATACAGTGACTGACTTTGCTGAAATTTTTAAACCCTTGTTTTCATTTTGGTACGTAATATGGTTTTTTTTTTTTTTTCCCCAAGAACCACCTTTTATTGTGTATTTTAAAATTCCCCACAGCACTGAAACACTTTTAAAATATCCATTAGAGACTCAGGAAATATTTGTGTTTTGAATAGTCTAAATGCTAGAAATAGAAGATCAAAATATCACATAGAACCGAAGAGGACTTGGTCTCAAGACTATGTCAGAGAGAACTGGGTGTCTGTACTCTCCAGACACTGATGGAAGGGATCATGGACCAAATGACCCCCAAAATTAAGGCCTGGGAAACTGGCAAAGAAGAAACATGGAAGTTCTGGTTCCTTTTACAAGTTTCCAAAATATGAGGAAATAGGCCAAGTGCCTAGGACTTTGAAATGATAATGTTTGATTTAATGACTAACAGGGAAACGCCCACTGAGCAGTTCACGGACAGTGTCTCTCCTAAGTCAGATCCTGTTGGCAAATGACCAAAGAAACCTTCTCTCCTAACTCAGTCAGCCACTTCTATAGCCAGGAAGCACTTTGCCAACAACTCAGCATTTAAAAAATGAGCAATTAAAAGGTACTGTTTGCAGTTAATCTAAGAATTTCACCAAATATCTCAAAATTGGTGTGGAAACACATTTGATTTGAGGCCTTAATCTGGAATTTAGAGGAGACCGTTTCTTACATAGAAATGTCAAGATAATGCCTTAAGCCTATTTTTTTTAAAAAAAGAGAAGCGAAGATTTTTAGATGTTCTGGTTTCTTTAGAAATATATTGGATTAGACCATGCACTAGGGCTAACTTGAAGGTAAGCACAATGAGATCTCATGAATTCCCCTTCAAACTAAGTATGCATCCTGAGATTCTCTGATTGATGAACCTGCTTTGAGATTTTGAGGGTTTCTTTTTTTTTTTTTTTTAAAGATTTTTATTTATTTATTTGACAGAGAGATATCACAAGTAGGCAGAGAGGCAGGCAGAGAGAGAGAGGAAGGGAAGCAGGCTCTCCACTGAGCAGAGAGCCCGATGCGGGGCTCGATCCCAGGACCCTGAGATCATGACCTGAGCCGAAGGCAGCGGCTTAACCCACTGAGCCACCCAGGCGCCCGAGATTTTGAGGGTTTCTAAAGTAATTCTTTAATACCAACATTGCTTTTCTGATTCCAGTAAATACACTCAGTTTTCAGCTGAAGAAAATGAGAAACAGGTAAAATTTAAAGAGTTCCAATTATTTCTTTTAATGCAAGTGAATGAGAACATATTTAGTGTAAGTTTCTATTCGTTCCTTTGTTCCTTCCACATGCACAGAGCACCTGTTCTGTGCTAGGAACTCCCTTGGTGGTTGGGGGCTAGGCAGAGAACAAAACAAATACTGTAGGCGGCTTATCATCTAGGTCGGCAATCTCCCCACGAAATAACTGCAGAGGGAAAGAAGTCAACAGTGGAGACCAGGGTGCTTCTATCTATCAGTTTACTTATGAAAGATAGTTTCCGGCAGAGGTGGTTTTGATGACATAAATTTTGATTTGTTCTATACAAGAAATTTCAGTTAATTTTAAGAATGCAGATAGCCTACTATAGACACACTAAATTATTTTTTCTGAATGTATCTGTGTTGAACATAAAAATGGCAAAGTTTTTTTTTTTTTTAAAAGGAAAAAGTGCTAGTTACTCTAGAAATACCTTTAACAATGCCAGTTTGCAGGGGGAATTCATGACGGCGTTAGGTTAATGGTCATTGGCTTCGTGTTCGGCCCTCAATTAAACTCTGAACTTCAATTGTTATTACTTAATTGACTTGGTTCTATTTCACGTCAGCATTTCAAAATGACCTTCCCTTTAAAAAATAAAAATTACGTTGACATAGCACCCTGGGTCTTTAGCTGAGCCTGACATTGCTGTGGGAGTCCCACGCTGTTTTATATATGGTTGGGCCTAGAATTTGCTTAGCTTTGCTATCACTGGGGTACTTCCCATCATCCTTGCCTTTGATAGGAGACAGCTCTAGATAAATCCAAGTGAGGAAGGAAAAGGAATGAAAAACTAAATGCTTCAGGTGCCATGATTATTAAGATGCAAAATAAATCCACAGATACACACTTCATTCTAAGCACAGGGGGTTAGTCTTAAATACCTTCGGTACCAAAATTAAATATTATGCCATGCCTGTTTTAAAAAGGTACTGTCGGTATCTTTTCCTTATACGCAAGCAACTCCAAATGTTTCGTTGTTCCACTTAACTAGATGAAAACTTAAATCCCCTTTACTTACACGTAAAAACAATAAAAAAAAGTTGGATTTATTTAACTAATGAGTTGGATTTTATAGAAAGGAGGTATGACGCCAAGGTCTAACTCTGCTATACTCACGGAAATGAATTAAGGCATCAAATGAGCATTCCCCCTCCCCCTGTATTGTGGAAAAGTTTTAAAAGTCTTTTGGAAGTACTTTGATCCGGCTTTGAAATCATTTTAGTGGATTACTATTGTATGAAAACTCTAATTTATTGTGCTTGACCTAAGCAGCTCTTTGTCTCACAGCCATATTCAAAACAATAGCAGGAAAGTGAAACACACAAGGGGAGCCCGAGCTGTTCTGGTTATTATTTCATAATCCAGCTTCCTTATTTAATCTTTGGAATCCAGGCATGGTCTTAATAAAAGATCACGTTGACTATGCATGGGAAGGTTAGTTTGGGGCTCTACAGTGAGAGGGTCCCCATTGTGTCACCGCCACACTTCCGTCCCCGAAGAGTGACTCTGGGGACAGGTTGGGATAAGTGCTGCTCTGTAAATGGTGACATTGTAGGCAGACTCCCCATTGTTTGGATTTCGGTTTCCTCTCCTGTGGAGCTAGCTCTGCTCCTTCACCCTAAGGAACCTTGTCCCAGTTGGGAGATTTTCTGCCTCACCTCCCCCCAACCCCCACCGCTGCCCCCCCCCCCAACTTGCTCTCATTGGATCACGTGGAAAAGGGCGAGATTCTCCTAAGAACAGGTGAGAGGTGCTTCTCTAGTGAATTGATAGGCATTTTACTCATTTTAATCAGCACACACCCTCCCTTCCCTCCCCTCCCTCACTCAGGCTCAAAGCCGCTTTAAACCTCACTTGTGTTTCTGGCCCTGTTTGCTGAAACGCTTCCTCACAGCCTAAACCTCAAACCACATTAGAGCCTGTCAAATCTTATCTGAGAACTTCCATGATTCTTCAGATTCTTCTGGTGTACTTGCTCCCCGCTCATCCCCACACTGAAGGCACACGAATCAGGATTTAGATGGGATGCGAGGTAGTTTTGGGATCCTTTGCCAGAGAGCATTGGAGTCCATGAGTAGTGAGGAAATGCAGAATACATGCCACGTGTGTGAACACCGGGACATGAGCGTGAAGGGAAGAGGACAGGGCAGAGGTGGGTGAAGTGAGGTTGCACATGAAAGCAGCAAAAATTTCAGTCAGTCGAAACGCTAGGTCTGTACTGGGAGAGCATGTTAAAAAGAGCCTATGACTAAGGTATCTCAGTTCGACAGAGGCCAAGGAACAACGGTTGGAGGTTTCCAGGCAAAGCGAGTGAATTAACTGCTCACTCGGCCGCCATGCCCTGATTAGCATGGCCCACCAGGGACTGTTTAGTGGATGACCTCGCCCAGAGCTCTACTCGATCCCCCTTTTGGCTTGAAGGAGTTAATGCATCCCCCAAAGACCAACAATGTATCATCCTTTGCAGCATGGACTCAAGCCTCACTGATAATGAGCAGGTACACACACCTATAGTTAGAAGAAAATTATTCCCCCTGGAGATCCAGCCTTCTGCTTTGGACCCCTAAGCTTTCCCTTTTATATATGGCTTTAGGAGTGTTGAGAAAAGTTGACATAAACCTCACTAGAATGCAGGTGAAAAAAAATCCTCCAACTTTTTTTGTTGGGGTGGGATGTGTAGGTGGAAAGGAGTCTATGAAGTCACCTTAAATATCGGTGCTGGGTCAGCCTTGCCCTCAGTGGACCCCGAGCCACACTTCAGATGGGGACCTATGTCTGTGACCGCAGATGCTTGACAGAACATCATTTAGTTTTACACACTCCTACTTTATACGCACTCCATCACATAATTTATCACTGCAGTTTGCAAAATCTTCCATAAAACAAGATTTGGCTTTAATGATAATGTTCTAATGATGACAGCAATTAAAAAAAAAAGTTGTCATGGCTCACTTTCTAGAGCCATTTTTATTGTTAAAACGGAAAAAAAAACGCCAAAACAAGAAAAAAAACCTAAACAAGTAAACAACGCCTATCGATAAAACAGAGGTAAGTATTTCTACCATAAAAGGAAAAAGAACAAGGAGATTTTAAGCTTCCCATTTGGGAACTCGACTTCTGTCTCCCTACACTCTTCCAATAGAGTAACAGTCCTAATAATCACGTTAGTTTTATGTGGGCAAAAGCTTAGTTTGAATAACTTGTAACTTTATCATGATATGTATAGTTTGCTGGTTTCTTTCCCACTTTTTAGGACCAAATGTTAAACCCCCCTTCATGGAGAGGTGGTGTTGCCTCTGCAGAGAGCAACAGCTTCTCCCAACACAGGAGGTCAGGGCACCAGGTAGAAGGAGGACTACGAAATGCGAGCACCTCTTTTTATCTTTTCATTTATTTGTGCCCCCTCCTCATAAATTTGTTTGATGTAAAACAAATCCTCGACAAGGGTTTAACAGGCTTTTCAACATCTGTGCAGATAAATGTAATTTATTCCTAAAGCAGAAAAAGCAGCTTAGAGGAGGCCATGGAAACTGTTTAACAACAGTTTTGGTTAAAGTGTGTGTGTGTGTGTGTGTTAAGTAATGGCAGTGGTTTCAGATCACTCCCTTGCACTCAAAATCTGCTCGATACTTTTGCACTGAAACAGACGCCTGCCGGAGCCTCCTTCCCAGCTCATCTTCCTTTTTGTTCAGTGCAACCCACAGCAGAGTTCAAATCCACACGTCTGGACCGGACGTGTCTGTGTCCTTCAAGAGGAGCGGCAGCTGGCAGACTTTTGCAAGCCTCCTTTAGGTACCAAGTGAACAAGGTACAAATGGTATATTTAGTTTTTTGAAAGAAGCAAGCAGTGTATGTAACTTAAAGGTGTCTGCAGAAGTTCTCAGTTAATTCCAAAGTCATCTTCGACATTTTAAAACATATGTATTTTCAACAAGGGGGCAAATATTTTATAAATACATCTTGGGGAATAGAGAAGTTTTTAGTCTCCCAAACTGCAGATTTATAATGAATTTATTGATGTTTTCCTTTAGACTGAAGTTTGGTTTGCAGTATAAAAAGTGAATAGATTAAAGTGAACAAATACAAAATCCCTTTTATTTTGCTTATTTGAAAAAAATCACTCCAGGTTTATTTCTCTTACACTTAATTCATTCAAAGTTGCTAATACCTAAGTTATCTGAGTGTTATGTAATTACGTAGTATAAAATGCAGATACAAAGCAGCGCACAGAATGTGCTTTAAAAAAATTGTACTCCTAAAAATACTGACTACCCATACATACTGACAAGTAGCCATGTTTAAAAATAAACTTTTGCCCAGGCTGGTGCCACGCTTCAGTGGTCTCCCCTGAGCCCCCCAGTCCAAAGGAGGAGTATGGTTTCCAGACACAATGTAACCAATACTTGTACAGGAGATAAAGGGAAAGTCTTTGGTGTTCAAATAAGTATTATAAATAGAGGAAATTCTCATCAAGTATATTTTTTCAGCTTGGCCTAATGCCAGTGAAGTCAGGAAACCGTAAAGACTGGACAAAACTAGCATGTGCTACCATCAAGGTCTACTGAAGCCTTGCAGGTGAGAACAGAAATCGAGTTTCAGCCTCCACGTCTTCCACTCTGCTCATCTGTTAGATTATTCCTTGATGGGGATGCAACACTGGGTCCCCATGAGTGAATAGGAAGAGAACAGGGGAAGGAGGGGGGAAAGAATGAATGGAGGCTTTTTGGTGGGCGGGGGAAGAGGGTGATTCGGGAACTGGGAGGAGAATTGAAAAATCACACCTTTCAGTTCCCACATTTCTTCTTTTGTTCAGTATACAAGGAGAAACCATCCGGAAGGAAGAGAGATTATGACTATCTGTAAACTAACTGTTTGACAGAGACAGAAACGCTGATAATGAGTGGGTTGTGTCTGTAGTTCTTGGCTGTTCACATCACAAGGGATGAAGGAAAACAGAAACTCCTGATATGTTTGTCTGAAGAGGTAGTGGTGTGGCCACGGGCAGCAAGAGTTCAGCTCAAGTTCAGGGCAGATGCTGCCAGGAGTTGACACGGCAGGAAAGTCAAATTGCTTCCGGATTCACCTCTTCCTCCTGGCTTCTCTTCCAGGATCATCAGGGTCAGGCGACACTGTGGCATAAGGTGACGATGTCCGTGGGGAAACAGGCTTTGAGCAGGATGCCCCGCTCCCGGTTACAGTCCAGCTCCTGGATGAAGCCGTACCAATAGATGACCAAGCCCGGTCCGAATCTGCAAAAACACGGGAAGACAGCATGTGTGTATTGTATCAATGTCATTCTAGAGAAAGGTCATCTTGGAAGCACTGCTAACATGATTCAGTGACATTACTGTGCAAAGCTTTTGTTTCGGTTGCTACCGTTGGGTCAGAGGGCTGAACTTTCAGGAATGAGCTTAGTTAGTAGAAATACCACTACTGTCTTGGACAGATTTGGGACCTTTCAAGGAACTTGAAGTATCGCAAATGCACTCGAGGGCCCTAATTACCTTCCAGTAAGGTGTTCTGAAGTGGGCTGATGTGAGTACCTAACTGATGAAGAACATCAGAGTCTCCCCACTGATGAGCTGGGGAGCACCAGATTTGGGATTTTTGTCTCCTAATGCTACCTTACCCTACTTGTCTATTTTCAACTAAGGAGGGAAATAAAAGAGTGAAGAATAAGGTAAAAAGCCGAACAGCTCAAGGCCATCTTCTGGCTAGCATGTTCTATGCGCACAATCAAGGGCAGAACTCCCTTCTGCCATCCATTCTTTCAGCTCTTCAAAAACAAACAAACCCATATGGCAACAGGGATCCCTCAGCGAGACCTCATCCCCGACCCTTCATCTCTGCATACAACCTCTGTATGTGTGAAACTGGGTTGTAGGTTCTTATCATGAAGATGATGGATAAGGTTGTGTGGACTTGTGAAGACGTATATAGAAAGACGCTGGCTTAAAACCCCCATCTTTCTCAATTGTGCCTCCAAATTATCTCCAAATGGGTTAGCAGCAGACTCAGGAAGTAGCCCTACAGACGACTTCACCCATCAGGAAGTTGAGACCTCTAGGCTGGGTTCATAAAGATGTAATCACTATCCATCACCGCGCACACGGAGAGGTTTTGCACTTCAGTTTCACGTTTTTCCTACTGAGAGTACTTAATTAAAGGGCAGCACTACTTTGGGTGTCATGTTGCAGGAATTTTGCAGTGAAATCATAAATTATGAATGTTGGGTTAGTAAAAGGATGTCTAAAAACAGAACTGCTTTCTGTATTCTGACATTACGGCAGGCTGAGCCACGTTAGGCCAAAAATCTTTTTCCCTCATTGATTTATTACATGCTGTAGTGTACTTGCCAAAAACTAATAGTACAGTATGGGCTGCAAGATACTGTATGCACGGGAACACGTTCAGTGGGGTGTCATGGAACGGTTTATTTGGGGATTCACATCCGTAGGGTAGCTGAGTTGGATGCAAGGTTAATTCAGACTTTTGGACAGAATCAGGAGATGGCAGCCCATCTACAGAGGAGAGGCTCTGGGGGAGCCCCAGGAGCTGTGTACAGTGAGGTGGCCTTGGAGCACTAGGCTCAGCGAGATTTCCCTGTGTTCGGGGCTGCCCGCAGATGAGCCTGGTGAGCTCTGGCTTCCATTTCATGAGGGCTTCTTAGTAACTTGCACTAACAGTGGTCTGCATTTGGGACATCTACCATTTGGTACCTCTATTTTATAGAGAACTCCGATTAGTAGTAAATGATGTCTGATTTGTCCAAACAAGTCTGGCAAGGGCAGGAAGAGCCGCAGTTCTGAGGACCGTGTCTGAGGAGCCCCGAAGTCTCCTGTCTATGAAGCAGCCCGAGTCACCGCCTTGACGGACCTAACGCTGAGCTCAAGACATTTCTCCATTGGGTTATGCAGCCATCTGGGAGACCACGATGTTCTTTGGAAAGGCACTAATATTTTTACAAAGGGAGGAAAAAATGTGATCTAACCAGTCATGGAAAAGAACAAAAGAATATATGGGGGTCATAAACAACAAGCTCAGTATTTTAAAGATTTAATAAAACCAAAACACATATCACCAGCGCTGAGAGAGCAGGAGCAGCAAGCACTTTCCCTGAACAGTTAAATCATGAGCCAAAGGACACGAAGCATGACAGCTCTTCGCAAAAATGGCATTTTCCAGGCAGGAAAGCCAGGCTGGGGAACACCTCAATGCCCAAGAAAATGGACTGGTTTCACTTGCGAGGCAACAGATGAACTCTGCAACTTGAAAGGTTTCACGAGGCTGTGAATGTGAACATTTCGTTGTAGTGGTTCACTGCTAGGACTCCCTGAAGGTAGGATCATGGATCTCTAAATGATTTTCAGTATATGGTAGTGACGCATCATAAGGCTCTACCATCTAAGTCTGTTTCTTTCTTGGCTTGTAGATGGAACGGTATTAACTCGGAACTATTAGCCCTCTCCCAAGGCTCAGAAGCTCTAACGATATGCACTTCATTAAAAAACAAGGCAACACAACTTGTCCTTGTAAATGGCAATTAGTAGGCAAAGGCTTTCCAATTCTGTGTTCTTTGAAAGATGGAAGTAATAGGGACTCACAGGGTGACAAATTTGGAAATTTCATGATCGAACAAGGTCTGGCTGTGTTCCTGATACCTACTTCACTGTATCTCTGAGCTTTCTCCCACAATTCAGTATCCAGAGAGATTATCAAATGGCTGGCGAGATAACCTTCTAGCAACATATCTGTTTATGAAGAGGCTGACCAAATTAAGTGACTTTATAGAATCAATTCCTTGGATATCTGAACCAACAGAAGGGAACACTTTGGTTGATAATTAAAAAAAAAAAAATCTAACACTAGCATTTCCTTTTGAAAAGGTGTAAACTAGGAAGAAAACAGGACCCAGGAAATTTTTAGGTAGGTCAAGTACATGCTTGTAGGTTGAGTGATTTCACCTCTTTGATGCCTGTTCCCATTTATTGGGGCACTACTGTACAAGAATGAGATCACTGAGAAGGCAAACATAACCTTGTGGCCAGTACAAATCAAAGAGACTGTTAACAGCATTGAAAAGGAACCAGAGTCCTTGGGTGGGAGGGAATGAGCAAAGCAGAAGGTTGGTCTGCTGCTGGGTTTGCAGTTCTTCCTACAAGTCGGACACACTCAGGAATGGGATGTATATGGATTATCTGAATGGATTCTGTAAACACATTTCAAGGTTGACTATAATTTTAAGGTTACTATACGCGTGATCAAGTAAGAAGATCAAAGGCTCCATCCAAATGGATTTTAAAGACTCCTGTGGAGCAAAGAGAGAATGTGAGGGAGTCCTTTTGCTTACAAATGAAATACCACCAAATGTGCAAAAACAACAAATACCTCCTGGGGGGAAATAAAGAAAGAAAAAGAAAGAAATGGGAGGTGGAAGTTAAGAGCCAGGACAGACCCGGAGGGTGTGTATGAAAGAGGAAAGTCCCGGTAAGTAACAACAGCCTTATAAACGTGTGTGGAGGGGTTTCTCTGGTGTCCTCTCATTTTAGAGTATTTAGAGAAGTTAAATGGGAGACTATGGAATGAAAGCTGGGTACCCTTGTGTGGTTTTTGTGCACATCTGTACCCCAGAGATTATCTCTGCTAGAGTCGTGATGCTGCTGCCGGCGAAGACCATGTTTCATTTACACACGAGTTCCCCAGGCCTAGCACAGTGCCTGGCTAGTGTTGGCTCCTCTCAAGGGCAGGAACAGAGTGAACGACAGGATCAGACAGGTCTCTGCTGCTCGCTGAATCACTGGCCAACCAGCGGTAGCAAGCTTGCTGGCAAAATTCACCCACTCTCATGGCCTGGCCTTTTTACTAGGGACCATGATAGCCCACGGATGGAAAATTTACAGATGACGTGGATGATGGCAACAGTTACAATGTTACCTATTACCACTTCCGTGGCACTTACTATGTGCCAGACACTGTTTAAGCACTTCACACGCATTCAGCCATTTATTTCTCAGTGTCACTCCACGAGGTAGGTGCCATTAATGTCCCCGTTTTGCAGATGAAGAAACTGAGGCAGCACAATTAAGCAGCTGGCCAAAGGACTCATGGTAAAAAGTGGAAGAACTGGTTTTGGAACCTCTGGCAGTCTGGTTGCAGGGTCTGTGACTGTCTCACTGCGAGGTAGCAATTGACAGGGGATATCCTATTAGACCTTGACCTGAAAAGAGAGGAAGTGCCTTCTGCAGCAGGGAGACCATGTCTGGAGGGTTGCGCAGGTTTCCGGTGTCACGTTTTAAGAGGAAGATCTCTCGTCTGGAATTGATCTGGAGGAGAATGCTAGGATATTTGAGGAACTGTTAGAATAACAGAGCATGTGTGACCTAGAAATAAGCACGTAGGGTGGTAACATGCTCATTCACCAGCCTCTGATTTTTAGGGCACTCCTGGGGAGAAGGGATTAGCTTCATGCTGTAGCTCTCGCGCAGACTTAGGGCAATGTCTCCAAGTTACCCAGAATTGTATATTAATTCAACTTGAAGAACAATTTTTCTACCAAAGTAGCTTTTGAGAACACAGAGTGAGCTGCCTTACAAATTAGTGACATTTCTGTGACTGGATCTATTAAATCGAGGCTGGGCTTTCATCAATTCTTTAAAAAAATGGAGCCAGCCCGTAAGTTTTTTTTTTTTTTTTAAATATGAAATCCTGCGTATTCAGCATCTTTTGAGAAATTAGTTGATCTGGCAACAATCAGCTGGAGCTAAGCAACAGCTGCCCCCTTCAGACAAGACATATGTTTCAGGTTTGGTGCGGTCCCCACCATTCTCTGGTACTCCCTGAGGTCGAGGCTCAATACCAGGTACCATCTATCTTCGTGCGGGTGCCACAGACTGTCCTTGCAGAGACCCATTCTCAATGCTCCCACCTCTATCAAATTTGGGAAAGCAAAAGAGAATGGCAGAGGTTTTTGTTTCAAGAAAGAAATCAAAGAAGCCACATTTCTTTTGCTCTGCCTACTCTGCCTGATTAATGCGGTCTACCTGTCCCAATGGACATTTGAATTCTTGACCCCAGTCCTGAGATCTCAGAGGTTCCCAAACTTGGGCCAGAGCCTCTTGAGATAATAGATTCTTATGCACACCAAGCACTATCC
The DNA here is from genome assembly GCF_922984935.1 of Meles meles. Taxonomy (NCBI): domain Eukaryota; kingdom Metazoa; phylum Chordata; class Mammalia; order Carnivora; family Mustelidae; genus Meles; species Meles meles. The sequence goes on along the minus strand of NC_060071.1, from coordinate 60,719,124 downwards.
TCAGACAGAAAAAATAAAGATGTCTTATTTTAAACATGCAGATAAAATAGGATTCACAGTAGTTTTCTGTCATTATGTATTGTCTAGGTGGGATCTAAAAGCACAGCTATAATCACATGGTGGGTAGCAAAACTTGTTTAAGGATTTTCAAATTCGGCAAGATGGGGAGAAGTTGTTCTAATTTGGCCAGAACTTCTATGGGGTGGATGTTACATACAGGTGGAAAAGTACATACAAAGGAGTGTCTATGAAATGGGTAACTGTAAGGCATATTAAAGACTTGTGAAAATACCTAGCAAATTTGTAACTAACCTGTCTTTGCACAGAAGGTTCCTTTTTTTTTTTTTTTTTTAAGATTTTATTTATTTGACAGACAGAGATCACGAGTAGGCAGACAGGCAGGCAGAGAGGGAGAGAGGAGGAAGCAGGTTCACCGCTGAGCAGAGAGCCCGATGCGAGGTGAGATCCCAGCACCCTGAGATCATGACCCGAGCTGAAGGCAGAGACTTTAACCCACTGAGCCACCCAGGTGCCCCAAGGTTCATCTTTATAGTAAAAAATGAGCTAGAGAGAAAGCTGACCCCTAGGTATGGCATCAGATCCCATACAGAACTCACTCTACAGACAGCAGTCTTTACATCTAGGAAAAGAGGTACACAAGAGAAGCATCAGACCAAATTGGGCCACAACAGAAATGAAGAAAGGCCCACAGAGGCAGTTCTGGAGTGTTGAGCTGCAGCGAAGAGACTGATTCTATGGTCAGCCGTCTTCCAAGATGACCTCAACAATCCCTGCCTCTTGGGATTCAGGCCCTCATGTACTCTCCCCTTGAATGCTGGCTGGATCGAGTGACTTGCTTCTAACAAGGAATATAACAAAAGTGATGGGATGTCACTTCTGTGATTAGGTTACAAGAGTCAAACTTCTACCTTGCTGGGGCGCCTGGGTGGCTCAGCGGGTTAAAGCCTCTGCCTTCAGCTCAGGTCATGATCCCAGGGTCCTGGGATCGAGCCCCGCATCGGGCTCTCTGCTTAGCTGGGAGCCTGCTTCCTCCTCTCTCTCTCTCTGCCTGCCTCTCTGCCTACTTGTGATCTCTAAGTGTCAAATAAATAAATCTTAAAAACAAACAAACAAACAAAAAACTTCTATCTTGCTACTGGACACTTTCTCTTGCCTTCTCGACTTGCGTATTTTGATGAAGCAAACTGCCATTTGGGAGAGGCCCATGCAGCAGGGAAGTGAGGGTGGCCTGTGGCCCACAATCAGACAGGAATGTAGCCCTCAGCACAACAGTACCCAAGGAGCTGAATCCCGCCAACAACCCAAGTTTGGAAGTGTTTCTTTCCTCGAACCTTCAGATGAGACCACACTCCCGGGACCAGTGTCTTGAATGTGGCCCGTGAGAGAGAAGAAAGAGGAGAACCCAGTTAAGCTAGGCCCGTTCTGCTGACTCACAGAAAAAGTGGGGTAACAAATGTATATGTGTTACTTTAATTCTCTCTATAGCAATACACACACACTGGACTTGAGTAATCAAAGACCATTCTTTGCATATGCAGTATGGAAAGGCCTACTGGCTTTTGATTCCAGTTACATTTTAAATCCAGAATCTACAGCAGGAGTCACCAGAGGAGATTATCCGTAAGTAGCCACTCTTGATCAAGGCTATCAGTTATAAAGCAACGGTCTACTTTTACCCTAACGGAGCTCTCCGGCTCCTAACTTGGACTGTACGCCAACACCTCTGCCTACTGCATATCTAGGACACTGGGGTTACCCAAGGATGTAGAGAAGTCATATATAAAATGAAGAATTCTGGACGTTTTCTCCAGGCTGTGGTTTTGGTGCCGCTTGGTTATCGGGCTTCTGAGGTTGCAAGTATGAGGCGGAGACAGGGTGTGAGAGGACTGGTTATGGGCAGAATGCTTGCCAGTCAAGGTGAGCGACTTCTGACAACGAGGGAAGAGACATTTAAAAACCTCCAACTGGGGCCATCTGAGGCTGTTTGGTGTTGGGGAAATAGGCTCCATCGGTCACAGGTGCTGAGGAGAGTCCAGGCTAAGCAGATGGTTACGTTTTAAGTTAAAAAGAGCGGGGCAATCTGTAATAGAGCGACTGCCACCAAGCATGTTCTACAAATGGGACTTCCATGAGCAAATGCTCAGTTTTCCAGAAGAATTTAGCTATCCTCGGGCAGTCCCCTAGGATGTCAAAATATGGATGTTGGACAGAATTGGAGGTATGAATCATGTGTTTCACTGCAGGATTCTCTGAGAAACTCAGAGGTATGGACAGAAAATCTGGGCCCCTAGATTCAGGAAGGATTTGCTTACTCTTGCTTAGCTATATAAAAAAAAATACACTGCCTTTCCTTGCCACGTCTCTATACTATTTTTTAAAAAAGCAGGCATTTCTTGGATGGTATTTTTACTTATGGGGAAAAGGGAAGAAGATTAAGTTTCTGTTGCTAGCCTTTTCCTTTAGGCTTCTTTGCAGAGTGCTGAAATGAAAGGTGTAGATGGAGGAAGTCAGAGGTTTCTAATCACGTTAGAAACCATTTTTGCTAAATTAGCCCCAGTAGCTCCCTGGTTGGTGTCCTTGACCAGACATTATAGTATCTCTGTCTAAAAACACATATCAAGGAGGGGGCACCTGGGTGGCTCAGTGGGTTAAAGCCTCTGCCTTTCGCTCGGGCATGGTCCCAGGGTCCTGGGATGGAGCCCCGCATCGGGCTCTCTGCTCGGCAGGGAGCCTGCTTCCTCCTCTCTCTCTCTCTGCCTGCCTCTCTCCCTACTTGTGATCTCTGTCTGTCAGATAAATAAATTAAAAAAAAAAAAACACCACATATCAAGGAGGGCCTGGCTGGCCCAGTGGTAGAGCACATGACTGTGGATGTCATGGTTGTAAGTTCAAGCCCCAGGTTGGGTGTGGAGATTACTTAAAAATAAAATCTTAGAAGAAATACACATATAAAATGATATGATTCCAGTAACCAATGCTAAAGGAATAACAACATAACACACTTAGGGCACGACAGGCAGTGTCACAAGCCCTTTTCCATGTACAGATTTGATACTCACAAGCAACATAGGATTGTCCCCATTTCACAGAAGAAAAACAGGAGGCACAAAAAGGGAGGCTTTGAACTCCAGCAATCTGGCTCTCTGGCTTGTACTTGCAACCACTACACTACACGGTCTCTCACCGTGCCTTGTATTTACACAGCAATTTCTAACAGTCATTCAACTGTGGAAAATATTTACAGCCCCTGGAAAAGAGAGCCAGGCAGGGGCCCGGAAGGCAGGCGACTCATCAAAAGCCCAGCATAGGAGTGGAGATTCACCTGTCTACAAGGAATAATTCTTCAAGTGTGAAGTCAATAGTTTCACACTAAAAAGTTTATCTAGCTACTCGTTTCGATTTAAGTGTCACAGTGTTTAGGAAGTATATGGAAAAGCGACTTATAATTCAGGTAACAGAAATTAAAATGATTACATTTGAGGGAGCATATTTAAAGCATTTGACAATCAGTAAAGTAAACGAGGGAATGAGAATTACTGAATCACTGCATAAAGTTCAGAGGAGAGAGAGGTTTCCCCGCTGTGAGGGGATTCAGAAGTTATGGGGCGGAATCTAAACATGGGGAAAGAGGAGTAAATCCAGAACACTGCCTCAGCCTGTTCATGTAAATGGAAATAAACAGCTGGAATAAGTTATGAGGAAAACTGAGGGAAGCAACGGGTCTAAGTGAGCATATCAGCTGGAGATTTGTTTTTCCAGAAAAGGAGGTTCAGACTTCCAAGCAGGGTTGTGCAGTGAACCCCAAAGGCCCATTTTTGCTCCTAAAATACCTTGAGTATAGACATGTAGCTTAGGATTGTTATGTTTGCCCAGAGCCTAAGTTCTAAGAGAAAAATCACATCTCTTAAAAAAAAAAAAAATAATCATGCTATGTTTGTTACCACTTTCAGTAATATAAAAGGGAAGGGTGGTGGGATTCATGTATTCCAGAATTTGCCTCTTTACTACATAGAATATGGGAAACTCGTGAGGTTGATCTAATACTTCCCTCCGCAATGAGCTGAATCACCATAACTACCTAAAAAAGGGCTGTCGATGCACTAGGGGTCTACAGTATAAGTCTGGATCGACATAAGAAACAGTTTTCAATCGAAGGATAACAAGAGGACTATGCAAGGATTTGATGAGTTTAGTCAAGTCTCTTGTCCATGAGGGTCTTCAAACAAACATAAAACAACTGTATTGATTCAAATCTTGGTTTCTGACACAAATCTTTTATTTAAATTCACAGGTAAATAAAAAAAAAAAATCCTTCTCCAGAAGAAGAACAGCCCAGAATATATATTTTCTAAGTTTTTTCTCTTTCTCCTTTTGAGTTGCTGTGTGGGCTCTGCGCTATCTTCTGAGGATGTGTGCAGACATGTGGCTGTTGGAAGTCAATGGTTTCACCATCAAAAACACTTGCATGTGGTTTTTATGAAGGATGCATTCTCAAACACAGAGTTCAGGATGGCAGAGAAATAGAAAACATCTTGTAATTGTTTTAAAATAAACTCTTCCACTGTTTATTTCGTTTTAATCTGCATGTCGTAGATTGGTTATGTACTTGTTAATCACTGTTGTATGTATCTCAGACAGGGTTGTAAATAACTTTTCAGTCCAACTGAAATGTGCTTGCACATATTTATATGCAAAATGTGTGTGTAAATACGCGTACAATAATAATAGATTAGTGACCAGGTAATACAGCATCGTAAGGTTCTGGCACTACGGTCAATTTAATATACAATGCAAATATTCTTTTTCTGCAGTTTCTAGAGATGAAATAAAAATATTAACTTGCTTGTTCCATTTACTTTCTTGTTTGGCAGGTTTGGGTTTGCAAAAATCAGATGACTAAAGGGAGAGAACCCTAGTTATGAATATTCTCACTCCATTCATAGTGCTATTATTAAAAATACAATCTAGCTCTTTTTACAAAGTGGCTCACTAGAATTTTGAAAATAAAAAAGGAAAGCTGTAAGTACTCATTTCACGTCAGGTCTTTATGCCACACAGAAAATAAACAGAAAATACCTTATTTTGAAGAAAACTTAAAATGTATATAAATATACAACCACAACCACCTGAAATTCTCCTTGATGTTTATATAACTTGGCATTTTCATGTCGACATTAAATTGCCTGGAAAAGTGCTTAATTTCCACTCCACTTTGTCCTGTGTTGGATATGCTTAGATGCCATACTTAACAGTCTCTGCGGCCTGTCGTGAATCTCCTCTCACAAGAGGAAAACAGAGATGAATGGGATAGAAACCAAGGGCAGAAACTCGCTTGTCTTTCATCTCCAGTCTTTAATATGGGTTTCCTTAGAGAAATGCTTATTCCTGGGACTGGGTCAGCTGCGCTGTACTTTACCTATCAAGAATTGACACGCACACGCACGTGCATGCACATCTTTGTCCAAGCTTGCACGTGGCTTCACAGAATAACAGGACAAGCTCATGTGGTCATGACCAGTTCTGTCCCTGCCTCAGTTCTTTTGTCTATAAAATGGATGTGATGCAGATCTTTGCAAATAGAAGATACAAGGGACCCAAAACACAACAACGGGATAGTTAGGAATTATCCCATCATCTTTATCCAAAATGTCTTCTGAAGGTAACCATTTTAAGCAGAGTTTAGTCCCCATTTTCTGTGATGACATTATTATTGGGCACAAGGATTCTGGAAGATGTTTCTTCTGCATGTGAGTATTTTTGAAGTTTAAAAAGCACCAAACATGTGTCCCATGTAAGTTGCCTGTGATGCAGGATGTCAGTGGACTCGATATTTCCTTCAAGGCGTTTAATATTTTCAACTCAAAAAAACCCACAGAACTACACACAAGCCTGCAAACCCACCTGCACAGAGCACAAGTCATAAAAACCTCCCCCCCTCCTTAAATAGCTTACAACTCCTTTTCATAAAATAGGATCAAAATCTATTTACATTTTAGGTGTAAAATAGAAGTTATCAATTGAATACATAAAATATTAAAAGGTCCACAGCAAAAAGAATAAGTACAATGACACGATGGCACTCTAAAAGTCTTCCTAGACAAGGAGAGCTCTCAGCTAAGTTGCATTGATTCATAAAAAGGCCCTTTTAATTTTCTCCATTATAGAGTCACCTTTTGAGGGGAGAAGGAAGAGTGTGATTAGGGGCCCAAGATACGTCAAGAAATGGTGGGATCATATGTATATTGAGACTATCTTGTTATGAAACTAGGGGATGAACTTTAAGTCTGATAGACCTGGTTTCTGTTTCAAATGAGGACATATGGAGTGGACAGCACATCCTCAACTGGGAAGAGAGAAATACCAAACTCCTAAACCCTAAAAGTCACAAAGTACCCAAGGTCATGTTTACTTTGAAAGCACTTCAGTACTAGGAGCACGAGAATACTTCAGGGGGACCTTGGGTGCAAATTATACCTAGGTAGAATTTATACCCCAGCCTTCTTCCAAAAGTTGGGGGTACTTTACAAAATTGGTTGTGTGAATTATTACGTTTTCTCAGTTATTTCCCCAGGGAAACATGCCAAAGGCAAACCCATCATTTCACCTGATTTAGTGTTTGAGGCCAGAGATTTTATAATTGATATGACGACCATAATAATGGATAGTGATCATCATAGTGGTAAAGCCTGGGCTGACTGGCACAAATGGTCCATTTCAATGTTTACCAGTTAAAGTCTACCACTGACTTGCTCTAATAAATTTTGAGGTTATTTCCGAACTCTGCATCTCTAACTTTCTGAACACTAAATTTAGAAATATGTTATAAAATAGAAAAGGTTTTCTTATATAAATATCGCCTACTCCAAATAGGTTTTGTCACACAGTCTTTATTAGGTAGAGGGGGAATGGGGTCTCTCTTTCCTTGGCTCAGGTCTCAAAAGATTACAGGGTAACCCAGAGTTCAGGCAGACGTTTATCTCAAGGCACAAAGAGATTTATGCGTTCTGGATATATAAAAGTCTGCTTAAAATAAAAAATTATTGGAATTTTCATCCTTGGCAAAGTCAAATAACTAAAGGATTAAGGCTGATACACGTTGCCCTATAAATCTATCATTAACCAAATGTGACACAATGCTTCAGGTATGTCAAATCCCAACTTGCTCTAAATGGGTAGTTAAAATTTTCTCTCACAATAAATATTTCATGATAAGAAAAAGCTTGTCAGCTAACCAACACAATCCTCCAAAGCAAAACTCCCAATTTTTACAGATCCATGAAGGCAGGTAAAGGGAGGGGTGAGTAGAAGTTGGAACCATCCAGGTCCTTAGCAAAAAAAAAAAAAAAAAAAAGAAAAGAAAAGGCCAGGTAATAGGAAACAAAACAGGACTCTTGGGGGGAAAAATAAAATATATGGATAATCCGGTCTCGCAGGTATCAAACACTTCCAGAATATGTAAACTCTAGGAGGGTAGCTTGTGTATCAGGAGCCCACAGGGGTCAGCCAGTAAGTACTGGCCGAGTAGATACCGGAATGCAGGGATGAACATCGATGTAGAGCTCCTGCCCCAGGAGATGCTAGGAGTGATAACAGGCAATTGGAAACAAAAAAAGGAAATTTTTAAAGAGAAGATGAGCCTTAAAATTCTTCTGCTCTCTGAAGAGCTAGTCCCAGAGGTTCCGCTCTTTGGGATCTAGGTTTTTTCCAGCTTGTTAGTGGGGAGAGAGGATGCTGTGGTTTAAAATCTGGTGGGAAGCATGAGTACTGCTCCCTGGAAGGGACACCCCCAGTATTTGTGGTCCTGGAGGGAGGTGGGCGGGAATTGGCTGCTGAGGAGAAAAACTAAACATCCAAGAGCCAATTGCTGCCCACGGGTGGCTCTCCAGTCCTTTAAATACAATCAATTTAGGTAGGCTTTTGTTTACTGTAGCTTTTATCTAGAAGATAAGGTTGTAAAAATGTCAATCACAGTGAAGTACTATCACTTCTGGGCGGTATCTCAGCCTGCTCATCTGTTTTACTTCTTCCTCCCTTTCCAAATACCTCAAGGTGTTTAAGATGAATGAGAAGATATCCAACCATTACAGTGAACTGTATGTGTATGACACATGGACTTGCACTCCGTCAACTGCAAACACCATCCCTGCGGTGCCCCTGTCGTGCCCAAGTTCAGCAGGAGGGGTCCCGCCTGTGTTCCCCTCACGGCTTTACTCTGCCACACAGAAGCTCTACAGAATGAGCTTTCTGTGCCCTTTCCAACAGCACACTTTCAAGAAAAGGAGAGTCTGAGGGTGCTATGTTGGGGTGAGGCTTTTCATTTATTTATGCCTGGCCTCTGGACGGAAAAGGCATGGACGGTAAAATCATGAAACAAATAGAAAGTGGGGCTCAGGGAAGTAAGAGACCAAATGTCCTCATTTTATTGTTAAATTGAACCTCGAAGGTCAACTAGATAGTTACAAAATTTTAAATGTAAGCCCAAAAAGATCCTACCTGATTTTGTGTATAAAGCCATGATTTAGTTAATGGATCCCTAACACGAGGCTCTGAGGCAGGACAGCTTCTGAGTGAGGTGGGAAACTCAGAGTGAAAAGTTCCCCTGGACCAGTTGCAGATGAAGGGCAGTGAGGCGAACAGGACAGCTGCGAGCAGGCAGACCCATGGGAGGGAGGGCAGTTGGGAATCACTTGGAAACAGACCTAAAACTGAAGAGGGTTGGCGGGCCCTCCTGGGTAGGTTAGGGTCATGTTGAGGGTTTGCATGGTGGAAGATATCTTATCTCTCATTCTTTGGGTTTTGAGTCATTCCCCAGGTCTGGGCTTCATGAATAATTTTTCTGTTTGATCCCCTTCTGAATACAACTCCAGTAAGGCATTCTAGTGCATGTAATGCCCTGTCGTTAATTCCATTTCTGACTCAGGTCCCCTAGATTCAAATAATGCATGAAGGACCCATATGGTAGGAGCCCCCATCTTTAGAAGTGGTAGGAGAGACAGACTATTACTTCCCAGAGTAAAATGATACCACTGGCAGTCCTGTTTAGAATCGCCGGAACCACAATACTGACAGCAGCTACCGAGCCACCACTATGGGCCAACCACTCCTCAGCAATTCGGAGGCGTGGTCTAACATTTAAAACAAAAGCTATGAGTGGCTAAAAGGAGTGCTTCTATTTTCATGTTGAGAAAACGGATTGCAGAGCTCTGTTCAACGGACCCTGGTGACCAGGAAGAACACGGGCACTGAGTGCTTTCTGGTGCCTAACACTGTGCCGGCCACTTCCTACACACCCTTTAATACCTGCAATGGGCCCAGGAGGTCGGAAGTTCTAACAGGGCCACTTTGGAAAACGGAAACACAAATGGGGAGAGGTCAAGTTCCTTATCACACAAGGAGATAAAGCTCCAAGGTGCTCGGTTGGCCGAGGCGCCAACCCAGATCTGCCCCCTATCATGCTCCCTCTCTGAACAGCTACCTTACATCGTCCTGTGCTTGGGAGTCCTCTTTAGTGTCTAGTTTCAGTACAAACCCTTTACTTTGGGACTCTTTGGTGGGGAATAAGTCCTTCCTTTTCTATAAAATGTGGAGGCTGAAGACTGTCATCTTCACATACCTCCTGTTTTTAACTTCTGTGTCTTAATTTGTCTATCCAGAAAGCAGGACTCATAGCATTTGCATCCTGGAGTCAAGGTGGACTGGAGAAGCAATAAGCTTCATAACACTTCAACTTGTGTATATTCATTATTGCCCCATTACAAAAATTCTACCCCAGAGTAGAATCTAATAAAGAAACTTCTGCAACCTTTGCTCCCTCCTCCCCAGTCCATGAATGTGTAGATTTATGTCAGGAGGACTGGGAATAAACCCACTAACAAGAAGAAAACTGGACAGCCAAGTACTCATTGAGGCAGGGCTTGGAAGTCTTTTACCCAGACGTACCCAGGGAGAAAAAGTCAAGATGAGGAATCAAGGGAGAGGGAGTGTGAGTAAGGGAGAGCTGAACAGCAACTACCTTTATAATTCAACTAGATGCTTCTCTGAGCCCTAAGGCAGGAAAGGGCACTTCACACTCATTCCTGCCTTTAAAAAGAAAGGCCGACCAGCATCATTGGACCAGGAGAAACTACTTCAAAAGAGACAGGACAGAAAAGCCAAGGGATGCCAGTGATCTAAGTTTTATTTAAATATAGGTTCCTGTTCTTCATGACAGGACACCACTGTGCCTGTTTCCATATTTAGGCCTCGGGTTGTATAACAAAGAGGGGGCTGCACACACCAATTTCAGGGCAGGGTTGTGAAGCTTCATTTTACTTATCCTAAACTATTTCCTGTCAGACCAAGGGCCTTGTGAAAACTCTCATAGTTCATCTTTGTAACAAATGGTTTTATTATCTAAAAAATGAGAACGTAAACGAACCACGTTGATCGTCTTAATCTAATATTTAAAGACTCTGGAGAGATGATAAAGGAAACTTCTCACTCAGGAAACAAATGATGGTTGCCGTTTGAGATTGTCCTGACAAAAGTAACACAAAGAGACTTTTGGGACCCCATGGCTGGCCCTTAGAGCAGACGGGGATCACATATGGGTCTTCAGGAAGTTCAGCGGCAAGCAGTATTTTCTAAAGGTGGCCAATCTCTTTGTTTTCTTGTGGTTGAAAAGCTGCTTATTGGATAATTGTAGGAAAGCAATATTAGACCAAGGGTAGATTTTTTTTTTTTTTTTTTTTTTGAAACAGGTGAAGGACCATGTGAGTGTGGCAAACTACAGGGTGGGATTCCAAGGACAGGTCACACTTTAGTGAACTCTGGGTTCTAAAGACCAAAGAGAAGCACCTCGGAGCACCTGCAGACCCAGATCTATCCTGTCTGGTGTTCCAGGCCCTGTGCAAGGCTGGCCTCCCTTTTGTCCTCACTGCATGACAGAGACAATATCCCCTGCTGCCTTCCTGAAAAGGCTGCCAGGTTCCAGGGGAGTCACGAGGACAAGAACACCATCCTTGTCTTCCAGGTGCTCTTAGCAGTCAGGGAGACTGGCGGGTTAAAAGGTAGCATGAGGAGACAAGGTTGTAAGAGAACAAGGCAGACGGCGCCATGGTAGTCCAAAGGTCAGGGAAGGCCTGGAGCAGAGATGAGGTGACCTTTGGAGAAAGACTTGAAAATCAAGGTTCACTGAGTAAGGGAAGAGGCTTCCAGGATAGGGTCAAGCATGTGCAGACAGAGCAATGAAAAAAGGCATGGAGTATAGACCAGTGGAACAGAGTGGAGAGCCCAGATATGGACCCTCAACTCTATGGTCAAATAATCTTTGACAAAACAGGAAAAAATATTCAATGGAAAAAAGACAGTCTCTTCAATAAATGGTGCTGGGAAAACTGGACAGCGATATGTAGAAGAATGAAACTCGACCATTCTCTTACACCATACACAAAGATAAACTCGAAATGGATAAAAGACCTCAACGTGAGACAGGAATCTATCAGAATCCTAGAGGAGAACATAGGCAGTAACCTCTTCGATATCAGCCACAGCAACTTTTTTCAAGATATGTCTCCAAAGGCCAAGGAAACAAAAGCAAAACTGAACTTTTGGGACTTCATCAAGATCAAAAGCTTCTGCACAGCAAAGGAAACAGTCAACAAAACAAAGAGGCAACCCACGGAATGGGAGAAGATATTTGCAAATGACAGTACAGACAAAAGGTTGATATCCAGGATCTATAAAGAATTTCTCAAACTCAACACACACAAAACAGATAATCATATCAAAAAATGGGCAGAAGATATGAACAGACACTTCTCCAACGAAGACATACAAATGGCTATCAGACACATGAAAAAATGTTCATCATCACTAGCCATCAGGGAGATTCAAATTAAAACAACATTGAGATACCACCTAACACCAGTTAGAATGGCCAAAATTAGCAAGACAGGAAACAACGTGTGTTGGAGAGGATGTGCAGAAAGGGGAACCCTCTTACACTGTTGGTGGGAATGCAAGTTAGTGCAGCCACTTTGGAGAACAGTGTGGAGATTCCTGAAGAAATTAAAAATAGAGCTTCCCTATGACCCTGCAATTGCACTGCTGGGTATTTACCCCAAAGATACAGATGTAGTGAAAAGAAGGGCCATCTGTACCCCAATGTTTATTGCAGCAATGGCTACGGTCGCCAAACTGTGGAAAGAACCAAGATGCCCTTCAACGGATGAATGGATAAGGAAGATGTGGTCCATATACACGATGGAGTATTATGCCTCCATCAGAAAGGACGAATACCCAACTTTTGTAGCAACATGGACGGGACTGGAAGAAATTATGCTGAGCGAAATAAGTCAAGCAGAGAGAGTCAAGTATCATATGGTCTCACTTATTTGTGGAGCATAACAAATAACATGGAGGACATGGGGAGATGGAGAGGAGAGGGAGTTGAGGGAAACTGGAAGGGGAGATGAACCATGAGAGACTATGGACTCTGAAAAACAACTAGAGGGTTATGAAGGGGTGGCGGGGGGGTGGGGGGGTTGGGAGGTTGAGGAACCAGGTGGTGGGTAATAGGGAGGGCACGTACTGCATGGAGCACTGGGTGTGATGCCAAAACAATGAACACTGTTATGCTGTAAATAAACAAATAAAAATAAATAAATTAAAAAAAAAAAAGGCATGGAGGTGTTTGAGGCAGCGTGGAAAAGGTCTGGGAAAAACAAGACCGTGGGCTTGGCAGAAGACAGAGCTGGAGAACTTGGGTGGGAGTGGGGCCGCTGAGGGCCAGAGGGGCACGGTCTAGCTGACTGAAGCATTCTGAGGGCTGAGGGGATGGTAGGCACGCGTGGAGAGAGCGCCTCTCCCTATGGATCCCACCACACTGGAGACACATCAGCCCTTTGCCCCAGGGGGAATCCTCTTTCATGAAACCCAAGGCTATGTTTCTGTGTGGAATTTCTGAGCTAAATATTTACTTTTGCGGGGCCAGAGTATCTATTATAGCTCACTTATTTGGGGGTAAACACATTAAAGAAAAGTATACATTAAAACAAATCTTTCCCCTTCCACCCACATTTCCAGTCCACACAGAGAAAAGACTGCCATTCAAAATACACCGCAAAACTATCCCGAGGGCTCAACTTTCTGGAGTCCTTGGGACAAAGTCTGTAGTATGTAAACAGCCACAGCCTTGCTCTGCGGGGTTCCTCCAGTTTGTATTCTTTGAGAATTCTGCCTGCATGAGGCCAGCGGCTCACAGTTTCCTTAGTGACTTACACAGCAATCTTACTCTACTTAACAGGAGTCATTGGTGAAATTTTATGGAGATAAGGACTTCCAGGAGTGAGTTCCCTTCTGGTTGTTTTTTGATTAAAAGCAAGACAAGGCAGAGCTACACTGAACCCGTAGCTTTACTTTGCAGACTCTGTGGGCTCCAAGTTGGCCCCATGAAGGCCACTGGGGCTGGGGCCGGGGCTGTGGTCTGATTCCATCGAGTTGAAAGCAATCTGTCAGTGGGGAGAGGAGTTACTGAGGTTATTTTAAACATTTAGTTAAGCTTGTGACGGTCTTCTTTTAGAGGCATTCCTGGCTGCAAACTGCCTCATCCTGGGTGACATAAGCTACTGAAGGAGGTTAGACGGAGGTCCCTGCAGTCAGAGAGCTGGTCCATCCATGTTGCCCTTAGCTGATTAATAGGTGTTTATTTTTAGGGCTTGAACTAACAGGCTGCGCTAAGGCCAATGCAAGACAATATTTGAAGTAATCTGTGAGTGCTTCACACTTGCAAAAGACCTTACTTTTCTGGGCAGTTGTTATAGCTAAGAAGTCCTGGCCAGACTAGTAAAATTTAATGCCAATGACAGAGAAAACCCTACCCATTATAAAAGAGGGCTACTGCAAAAATAGATTCTTATCACTATTTAAAGAAACATTTGGGGAAGGAGAAAGAAAAAAAAAATGACCAAAGAATTATGGCAAACTCTCATTCAACACTGGATACTAAATAACAAATTCCTAGTATTAGGTTCAATGCCTTACATAAATAGTAACTAGGCTTGCTATTATTTTAATATGTTTTAATGTAGGGTCCATGCCCAGTGTGGAACACAGTATTGGGTTTGAATTCATGACTCTGAGATCAAGACCTGAGCTGAGATCAAGGGTTGGAGGCTTAACTGACTAAGACCCCCCAGGCACCCCTAGGCTTGCTATTTTTTTTAAATGAGATATTTAGAACTACAGATATAGGCTATAAACACTATAAAACATTTGGATTTATACAATTTACTTTGATTTATGGGGCTTATGATTCTACGGGATCCAGAAAGCAAAATGGCCAAGTGAACAGGTCTCTCATCGCCAAACACTAAATTTAAGAGATGTTACAGTTATGTATTTATATGTCATGTTTATCACTTCCAGAGACACAACGTTGCATGAAAGCAGTACCCTGTCTGCTTTAGCATTACCTGGCATTTAGCAGTGTATGGCACGTAGTGGACATTGAATAAATGTTTGTTGAATAAATGAATGACAGGCCGAAGAGTTATGTGGAGTATCTTTGCACAGCTATTTCCCTTAGGTCTGGTCTAGATCTTGAACCTAATGGCAAACACAGGATAGGCTGAATGGTTTTAGAAACAGTACTATTACTCGCTTTACTTAATCATTTGCCTTTGTTTATTTCGAGAGCTTCCCCAAGCTCCCCCAGCAGGAGAGCCATTGGTTTACAACTGGCATGTTCAGAGGGAAGTTCAAGTCACTGCTTTTCACACGTACAGGCCTTCTCTCACGGAGTTTGCTGCAATAGTTTTACAAGAAAATGTGCTTGGGACTTTTACCTTTTAAGTTTAAATTTATCATCTCAACCTCTGTGGCATATAAGATTAGAACACCAGCATTCCTACCTTCCCTCTCAGGTTAACACACATCTACTTCTAGCCAGATTGCTAAACGACAACAACCCTGGGTAAGACGTACTTAGAATTTAGCACTGAGAGAGCTCACTGGCAACAGTCCCGATCCCCTGCCAAAGTCTGTGCTTGAGACTCAAGATCAAGGTGCTATTTTAGATTTCATAGATACTGACGATCTCAAGAGACCAAAAGTCCGGTCTGTAAAGTTGTTATGTCCACAATCAGATCAGCTAGGCTTCTAACGGGGACACATATGGCAATTTACCACCACGATTTCCACAGGGAAGGAACCCTTGTGCCTTCTGTCTATTTTCATGATCTATCCAACACATATCAATCACCCTGAGCTCCTGACACATTTATAATGCCCTTTAGGCTTATTTATGGACCAAGCGTAGGTTTTGCAGAAACAGACTATAGTCATATTTGAAAGTATTCTTTTATCTCCCCCAAGATTATACACTGGGTAATCTGGACTGGATCTCTCTTTGGTAGGGCTGAGTCCCTGTGCCATATTTTGAAGACTCACTATAATGCCTTCAGATGGTCGGATGCTCTTAAGCTCTCTAGCACAGGATCAGACATTTAGGAAGATGGAAATAATAACTTCCATGGAGAAGAAGGATATCGTGTGTGGGGCATAATTTTAAGAGGAAGACTTTTAGACTGATATTTAGACTCACAGATGCTTAACAAGGGTTTGATCTCTTACTGAAACTCAGGATGAATGCCATTCATTCAGCAAATATAAAAAAAATATGTGCAATAGCGTAACAGCAAAAGTTCTCATTTTGTTTCCTGGACTATTTACAGATTAAAAAAAAAACAAAAAACAGGCCATGAAAAACAAAAAAGTCACAGAGGATTTAGGGTATATATTTCCTCAATGCTCATCTCCTTTTTTCAAAGTGCTTAGTATAATTTGATGAATTTTTATTTAAAATGCTTCGATAGCTTTATTTTAAAGGATTGAATAGAATTAGCTTAAGAAAACGGTTTACAATTTTGGAACCCTTCACTGTGTGTGTGTGTGTGTGTGTGTGTGTGTGTGTGTAAGGAAGAGAGGGGTTAAGTTTCTTCAGGCAACTATATATAAATTACCCAGAGTGAAGTGACAGTAATTATCCAGGGAATTGAGGTACTAGGGACAGGCAGTGTAAAAGATTTGGGACTTTTGCAGCGTCTTCTTTAAATTTTGGGAAACAAGGGAAAAGGCAGTTTTACTTTGCTAATCTGGGTAAGGCTGAAAGGAGAGATCTGGATTCAATGACTAAATTGTAAACGTACTTTTTGTTCTCCAACCCCCTCATGAGAAAATAGCACCAACCATACATTTTATATGGGTAACTTAAGAGGCTGAGGTATTTAGGAAAGCTAAGCGAGTTCCAGATACTTAGGGGCAAGATGCTAGAGTTAGGATTGAAGTCTGACTTCATATCCAGGGAGGGCAGAGGAAGCTTGGAAAGTTCTGTTGTACCATTTTACAATACAGTCCCTATTACATTGGTGACTTATCTCTTATAAAGAGATCAAAAGATTCAGTATTATTAGTGTGTTTAAATGTTATAAATTTGATTTAATTGCTAAATGTTATTAAAATACATTCAGGTTATAATTTTGTTGTGAAACTAATGGGGAGATATTTTACTTTTTGATGCCATAACCTCTGAGAGGCTATTTCTCATTTTGTATCCACAAACCTTTAAATTCTGTACCATGGGATTTTTATCAGGCATGCCCAAACATCCAAAAGTAACATTAATTTGTATGTGTCATGTTGGACTAATAAGAGTTTTAAAAAATTTTTAAAAATCACATCTGAGTTCAAACTATTCAGCTTTAAAAAATATAATTATTGTTTCTCTTTAAATATGGGGCAACATTTTACCTTTTCAGGTAAGTAAAAGCATATTAGCCTTAGTCCAATTTAATAACTCTAAGTTGTAGAACTCCTATCAGAAAGTATAAATACAATCAACCTAACTTATGTAGAGAAATAGGAAATGTCAGAATCTGATGTTGGTCTTCTAGGATTCCTACAGCTATACACTGGAAATGAAATTAAAAGGACATTTAATAGTTTTCAAACAAACATATCAGTCCTTAAGTAACAGAACTGATTTTATTTATAGTACCATTAAAATCTATTTGTTTCAGAATTAGTAAAAGGTATAAAGATGTAGATTACCACAGCAGGGCTAAGCTAAGAACATAGCAACTTACCTAATATTAGTTAACCTATAGATTTTGGGAGTTAACGTATATTCATTATAATCTTAACGCAGCTCTGGAAACAATAGGAGATGGGATATTCCAACAGTAAAGGGCTGAACAACTTTTTAAATTAGAATCTGTCATG
The DNA here is from genome assembly GCF_922984935.1 of Meles meles. Classification (NCBI taxonomy): domain Eukaryota; kingdom Metazoa; phylum Chordata; class Mammalia; order Carnivora; family Mustelidae; genus Meles; species Meles meles. The sequence continues at coordinate 60,701,844 of NC_060071.1, read as the reverse complement.
ACTTGTATATAGAGAGGTGAAGGGATAAGGAGGTCAGATGGTAAAAATCCCTGCCTTGGGACGACAAAGATGTGGTCCCTAGTTCTGTGTCAGTCTTAACAGTATAGCAACCCTGTTAATGCAAGTTACAATGTGAGTTCAGAGTCTGAAACCATGGCTGTGGAGTATTACACTGTCATTTCCGAAAAGAGACCACAGTTTGGGGATGTTACTGGGGGGTGGGGCAGTGGCAGTGGGGGGGATTTCACTGGAGGTGGTATTTCTAGGTGGCTCTAAAAGGTGAGGAGGAGCATGTAAGATGGAAAAGGATGGAAAGGTGAGGACAAGGGGGAGGGTAAGAATAAAGGCATCTGTGTCTAGCACTTAAGGGCCTCCCCTGTCCCTCCAAGAGTCTGCTTGAAAATCAATAAGGTAGGCAAATAAAATGAATGGAACTCAAGAAGAATATATGAACTGATGATACAAATTCAGAAATCACACTGAAGACAGCCATGTCAGCCAGATTTGCATAGGGCAATAAAGAGAGAAGCGGTCCGAGGATGGAGAATGCCCGGGGCTGGTGGAGAAAGGGGAACCAGTGAAGAAGATGGCACAGTCGCAGAGGCATCAACCGGGTAAGGAGAAGTGGGCAAGAGGGGGATCTCAGCATCAAGACAGAGTGTTCAGACAAGAGAAGGACCAGGGTGCCTGCCTCTGCCAGGTGTGACAGGTAGGGACGCAGCAGCAGTCCACGTCTAGAGGTAGAGAGCTGGGCGGAGCGGAGACCCAAGTACACGGGACTCTTCGAAGATGCCTGGTGGCAAAGAAAGCACAGAGCTAGAGGGAGTGATGGCAGACAGAGAAGGAGAGCAGGTTGGAGGTAGGGATTTGATATATTTGATAGACGCCAGCATAGAGGTCTAGTAGGATCTCCAATAGCATAGAACAATTGATCTTCTGGGAGTTGTGTCCATGTGTCTGATCAGAAGGACAGTGGACCAAAAATTACGCTGACAGAATTAAAAACCACAGGGTGTCACAATGAGATGGCAGGCCCACTGCAAGGGGGGTACATGACACACACAGTGGACAAATGACTACAGCTTTGGAATCTACAGATTTAGCAGTTTCAGAATCACATATTTTTAAAAAAATTTCTCTAAGACTCTTTTAGTTTGAGAGAGAAAAAGAGTGCCAGCCAGGCACCCACAGAATCACAGGTTTTTTTAGATTTAAAAAAGATAGTGTTCATATTAAGCAGAGTTGGGAAGAGATGAAGAATATAATCATTCATTAAGGCAACAATACTGGAAATTGATAGGAATGAAAACCTAACTTACCCAAAGAATACAAGGCTACTTAAAAAATATTTTTTTGTTGCCATGAACTTTTATTAAAAGTGAAATCAACTTACTACTAAGGACCTGTATGTTAACTCAGAAATACTCATCTGTTGCACTTTAATTTTCTCTTACTTTCAGAACACTGCCAGCATCTAACTCTGGAACCTAGGGCATGTCAGGATTAATGAGCTCTGTACTATATTGACATGGGTTATAGGTCTCCATGTTTAGTGTTGTTGATCTCAATTTGATAAGGTTTTAGATAGAATTACTAAAGTATTAGTCAATATTCTGAAAGGAATTTCACAGATGTACATGAAACCATGTGTTTAGTTATTTATAAAGGGGGTCAAACAGGTCCTAACAAATAGAAGGTTAAATTAAACTTTGGGCAAGCAGTTTCTCAGTTACAATAAATCTTAGGGTCAAGAATTATGGCATAATCACCAATTTCTTCTGTGACAAATATTTGAGTTCCCCAGAGACACTCAACTTCCAATTTAGTTGTCTATGCAATGTAATGGGAACTGGTTCCTTTCCTCCAGGAGCCAGGCACTAAGGAGTCCGACTTCAAGGTGCCGAGTGTAGGACAGTCCCAGGTCTGATCACTGGCTCAGATGGTGATCAGTGGCCTTCTTTGGGCTGAACGATACACGTGAATGCATCAAATATATCTTTATAGGCCTTTGTGTCCATTTGCCTTATGGATGTCCTAAGGTCTCCCCCACCCCAATACATGGCTACTGAACTCGCTGGATTACAGAGTCATGCATTCCTAGAGGGTCAGTGATCATCTGATTTCAGACAAACCACCAAAGCCTAGTGGGTCCACGTGTGTGGCCTACCAAAGCTCCTCTTTAGTTAACAGCAGGGTCCAGAAGAACATCAGAAAGAGGACTGAAATTAGTGGTCATCACTGCTCAGGGCCTCTTTTGGCAAAAGACGACATTCATAATTTTATGATGGTGGGAAACCAAGTAGAGGAGAATAGCCTTAGCTCTTCTGTGATTGACATCCAGATATTTTCCCTAGGCTGGTTCAACAGCTTGGAACTTCCTTCATATGAATGTTAAGTCATTCACACCATTCTTAGAGATACGCAAAAGTAAGAGTCAGAGGGGCCCCTTTTGGTGAAACCGCGTGAAAGCCAAGTAAGCCTGACATTTGGAATCAACTTCGTGAGATCATTCAGGAAGATAATGCATCTCCTCAAGGCTCAAACAGAGTACTACTTAACGGTACTTGATGGCTTCACTCTGGTTGGAAAAAGTCACACATGCAGTGCTATGAAATCAGCATAGGTCTGGTTTTGAAAATGAAGTCTATAGGACCTCCAGCCTCTCTACACGAGTCTCCATGGTACAACAATTATGTTTATGGGCCTGAAGGAAAAAAATAGAGGGGAGGAGAGGTGTGAAGCACACGAAGAAGTTGAGAAGGGGGGGCATTTAGCTTACCAGACAGAACTAAAGGGAAAGGAAGGGGGGAGGAGATGGGGGCATTCAACATTCCAGCATTATTTAAGATGAGGTCTAACGAAATCCCAACAAATCTTTAAGAGTGGAGATTTTAGCCACAGAACGAGAGCTTCTCCACTGCTGCAAAGCAAATATACTAAGGGGAACAGAAAAATTTTGAGCAGACATATTCTTAAGCAAACAAGGGCACAAAGACCAGTGATATTTGATATTTCCTTTTTTTACTTGTATACTGTCCAAGTTGCATTCTAGGAATATGGCAAGAAATTTAAATGTGAAGTTCTTCACAACTGCCTTAAGCAAGTACTGCTTTCTAGACTGATTCCCCAACCCCCCGCCCCTTGAAATAACTGACACAACCGCTGAGATGTCCAAGCTCACCACCACCACACAGCCGTCACCGATCCTCCTCTGGGGGGCTCCCTCAGCTCCACCTCCACCCTCAACCCTACAGTGAGACACCCGCACCACCCCCCGGCCCCCCAAACTCCCAGCTAAGTGCCAGGCACACTGCCAGGCATTTTTGCATACTTTATCTCAAATCTTTATGTGAGAGTTATTTTTAATCCACATTTTCCAGCAAATTCCAACTTATATTTCCCAAATGTTCACTATATGTTCACATGAATCAAGGCTCAGAGGCTCCAGCTCTGGCTCCTAAGTCTGTGCCTTGTTGAAACAAGGCGACATTTTAAAAAATCACATAACAATTTAAAAATAATAAATGTTATGAGGCTTACTAAGTGAAAAGGGCTGCCACCGACTAATTGAGAGAAAAGGTATGAAGGAGGCATTCTCATTTTGACAAAAATGCCTAAGTTACAGATCCCTGGCATGTAGGAGTTTCATCTTAAGACTTCTGGGGGGTGAGGGGAATTAGATAATGTATACATTATTCACAGGAACTTGCAAAAAACTTTTAAACAGCATTAAAAAAAAGGCTTCCCCAATCGAAACATATGTTTTTACACAAATCTGCATGCTCCAATTAATTTGCTCAACTGCTGGTGTGCGGCTGGACCGCCTTCATCTTTGTAAGTATGAGGTCCAATTTGTGGTCTGATTTCTAGCAAGAAAAGTGCACCTAATTGTGGCTCTCCCCATACTTAAATCTATTTTAGAAAATTAGAATTTAACCATAGCTTTACACGGTCTTAAAAAAGAAGAACCGTATGCAGCTGCTGACAGGTCATTGATGTTGTAATACTCCGAGTACCCAAGGAGAGATTTTATAGTATTATCCCAAAGAATGGCATAAGAGACATGGATTTTAAAAATCATCTCCACTTGTCAAACATCATTAGGAAAGGAGGAAAGGGGGAAAAAATGGATATTTCTTGGGATGACCTGACACAATGGCAGGTTTTTCTTGGTCCTCCATGTCTGGCTGGCAGGACGCTTTTCTCTTATGGTGTAATAAACAACTGTTTAGTACAATGCTGTGTTTGGAAGAAGGCAAGTTTTATTTTCTTTTTTAAGCTCTTGGCTCAAGAGAACGGTCTTATGGGAAATGGCTATTGTGTTTACTGTTATTTGATGATGAAATGTCATTTGACTAAAATACTTCTGTAATAAATTACTCCATTCAATAAAGCCATCAATAGTTTGGCTGGTTTAAAACTGCAATTTGCATTATAATGCATGGAGAAATCCCTGATGGAACCCTCCTGTATGTATTAGTTCAGATCAACACATGCATGAAAGTGCTTGCTCTCGTGATCTCTTACCCTTCCAGCTTACAAGTTGTTTGAGTTAAAACTCAAAAACCTCAAAATGTCATTACCATTTCACAGCTTAGGACAGAATCATTCTGAAGTGAATGAGTGGTATTAAAATGCAGTTTTCATCCATTTCTCTTGTAAAACGTAAATGGTGGCTATGGCATCAGTTTTGTTGACATAACGGAATAACCCCACCCATCCACCCACCCCCTTGTGTGCAGTCAAATCTCCATGCGGTTTGTTTTTGTCATACCACTAACTTTTCTCGGTGGTATTTATCATTCTACGTATTTGGTCTACCGACAGTGATGAGAATTCTATTCGGGGAACCTTTCACTCTCCGTTAAAATAACTGGAGACACTCTTGAAAAGCCAGGGTTGGTACTTATTCGCCTCGTAAAAGAAAACAAGCTCCTGTTTCTTCATTGGTCTGGTTGGGATCCATAATTACTTCTGGAAGAGGAATCCCTATGGAAGAAAAATCACACACACTGGCCAATCCTCTGCTAACACAAACTTAATGTAGTTTCCTCTGAGAAAGCCTTCTGAAGGAATAAGAAGCTGTGTTTCTTTCTTTTTTTTTTTTAAGATTTTATTTATTTGACAGACATTACAAGTGGGCAGAGAGGCAGGCAGAGAGGCAGGCAGAAAGGAGGGGGTAGCAGGCTTCCCGCCAAGCAGAGAGCCCAATGCGGGGCTTGATTCCAGGACCCTGAGATCATGACCTGAGCTGCAGGCAGAGGCTTAACCCACTGAGCCACCCAGGCACCCCAAGAAGCCATGTTTTTGAGGAGGAATGTCTCCAGGACACCTTCTGGAACCTCGGATGGTGGTCAGTGGGCTCCCCCTCCCTCATCCCCTCACTATGTAAGATGCAGCAGGCTCACAGCCTGGATTTGTCTGCCGACTCCTCCAGAGCCCACTCAAGATTGCTGTGAAGACGGGGACTAGATCTTATGTGTCCCTGTGTTCCTGGGCCCAAGCACAGGGCCCAGCCCACAGTTTGGTGATGATAAACATTCATGGATGAAGACAAAGGAATTAACCCTCTGAGTAAAGGCTGCCGAGCTTCTGACAGTCCAGACTACAGTTCCGTCTGACACGTCAGTGTTCCCAATCTCATTGTGGCATCACAATTCTTGGTTATGTATTCCAGTTGCTTTTGGCATTTTCATAGGGCTGAAATGAGGATCTGTGCTAAATCTCTCGTTATTATTTCATTTTTAACCAAGCAAGAACATGTTCCAGTTGTCTGAAGAGCTATGGACTCAAAATGTAAACCGGGGACCTACCTATTGTTTCTTCAGACTCTTTCTTTAAACTATTAATCAATATATTAAAAAAAAGTGCTGAATAAGTATATGAAGTCCCAGACCCCAGGTCTGACCCCGACTCTAACTGGCTGTGTGAGACTGGATAAGTCTCAGACTTTAGAGGTCCTTTTTTCTCATCTGTAAAGAAGGCTATACTAGATGATCTATAAGGTCCCTCTTGGGCCTAGTATTTCTTAATTCTATTACTATTTTTTTTTAAAAGATGATTTACTAGAGAGTGTGCATGGGTGCACAAAGAAGGAGAAGCCCCTGAGCAGAGGGGCCAACATGGGGCTTGATCCCAGGACCTTGAGATCATGACCAGAGCTGAAGGCAGATGTTTACCTGATTGAGCCACCCAGGCAACCCTACTACTCTTATTTCTCTAAGCAAAAATGAGTGCTAGAGTACACCTTCCAAACAACAAACAAAACAGAGTCTTAAAAAAAGTGTATGTGTTGTGTGTGTGTGTGGGGGGGGGGGGGTTCTGCATTCTGCATACTCAAAAAGAACCTGAACTCCCAGTTGTAACATACACTTAAACCCAACAGAATACAGGTATCATTTACTAGACTATTCCTTCCTACTCCCATTTTAGATGTGAGGATGTGAAGTACGTGAAAAAATTGTTTGGCTTGTAATTATTGAGCAATCTTTACTATCAAGCAAGACCTAGAGATTTATACTATTAACATGAGTTTCAGGGAGTCTTTGAATTTTCTGAAACTATGTGACATTTTACAGAAGTCCAAAGTTCATAGTTTTGATATTTAATTCAAAATTTTAGGAAGCTCATCCTAAATCCTAGTCTAATGCCATTAACTGACCTACACAGGATTCCTAGATCAGATACTTATTGGTTTGGAGCCTAAGCAGGCCTCAGTTCTCTTTTGAGTCAAAGAGCATCTACTCTCAGGATGATTATAAAGATTAATATGAGGTTATACGTAGAATTCATCTATATAAAATCACTGTTCCAGAATCCAGATCATAACAAGTACTTAATGAGCAACAAATACATTTCGCTTCTTGCTTTGGCAAATGGTGTTAATTATAACTCTAAATCTTCAAGGTTGTTCACGGCTCATAAACCAACTTACAGGGGGTGGGGAAAATTCCTTCAAAAATTTTATTTAGTTCAGAGTGTGCATGTGGGAGCAGGGAGAGGAGTAGAGGGAGGGGGGTCGGGGGAGAGTGAATCTCAAGCAGACTCCATGCTAAGCATGAAGCCCAATGCAGAGCTCAGTCACACAACCCTGAAATCATGACCTGAGCCAAAACAGTGGACGCTTCATCAACTGAGGCCCCCCAGATGACAAGGAGGAGGATTCCTTTCCAAAAGCTACAGAGGGAAGTTAGGGGTGGAAGTGTGTCTAGATGTGGGAGCTTGTAAAGGAATCCACCTGTTTAATCCCGTTTTACAGGATTCTAAGTACAGTGATTAATTATACCATAGATGATTGTAGCCATTGGCTAAACCAACAGTTTAAAACAATTTAACATGTCTTATAGTTTTGGATTACAGAAGTCACTCTTCAACTGTGTTTCCCAACTCCCCTTGGGGGGCTAGTAGGATTTTTCTGATCCAAGCATTTGGTGGCATGAACTCAGATGTAAGGAGGCTACAGGAGATGGTTTCTGAAGTCCCTTCTAAGACTACAGGAATCTCTTCTGACTGAGGAAAATCTTTGACACTGAAATCTCAGGTCTCAAATTGGCACACAGTGCCCTCTGTCCTAACTCACTATGTGATGAAGTGCTTTAATGTATAGGCAATGGAGACTCACTCTCCATTTGGAATCATTCAAAGCACAAATGACTGGGAGAGTTCTGGATCAAAGACAAAACTTGTTTACACTTCGAGAGAGGGGAGTAAGGAATGCTGCTGATATCCAGTACAGCAGGACCAAAACATAAATGAGACCAGCTACCATATGCCGCTCAGGAAAGCAGTCTGTCTCACTGGACCACCTTCAGATTATGATAGTCCAACTATCTGATATACCAACTTACTCTGGTGATTTCTTTTTTTTTTTTTTTAATATTTTATTTATTTGACAGAGAGAAATCACAACTAGGCAGAGAGGCAGGCAGAGAGAGAGAGGAGGAAGCAGGCTCCCTGCAGAGCAGAGAGTCTGATGCGGGGCTCGATCCCAGGACCCTGGGATCGTGACCTGAGCCAAAGGCAGAGGCTTTAACCCACTGGGCCACCCAGGCGCCCCTACTTTGGTGATTTCTTATGTAGCATCTGTCCCCTCTCAAGTACTTTGGTAAAGAGACTGGAACTTCGCAGTCTGCTGGACTGGAGGCCCAAGGTCTAATAAGGTGGGTAGCTAGTAAGAACAGATGCTAAGATTTGAACTTGGGTCCAACAAACTCCCGAATTACTACCTCTTTCCATAATGCCAGTGGTTCCCAGAATGACAATGGAGAATACCAGATAGTTGTATCAGAAGTGACGGGGGGAGGGGCAGATAAAACCCATCTTTCTAGGTCTCAGACCCAGACTGCAATTTAGTAGGTGTATAGGAGGTTTCCGGGGTCTGTTTTTTTAAAAACAACTTTTTTGGGGGGAATCTGTCTATTTTTAAAGATTTTAGAGTGCACACATGCAAGTGTACACAAACAGGGGGAGGGGCAAAGGGAGCTAATCTCAAGCAGACTCCCCGCTGAGTGCGGAGCATGATGCAGTGCTCCAGTTCACTGCCCACGAGATCATGCCCTGAGCTGAAACCAAGAGTTGGTGTTCAACTGACTAAGCCACGCAGGTGTCCCAGGGATCTCTATTTTAAACAGTATCTCCATTAATTCTGATGTGTAGCCAAGTTTGGGAACCACGGAGTTCCTGCTCTGGGCCAGTCTTTGGGAAAGGCTTTCTATAGGGAGTGATATTTTAACACTGAAGGAACCATGAACTTCAGTAGAGTGGGTTGTGAGATGGCCTCTAATGAAGGGGTCTGGCTTGTTTGTAAGAGAAGACGACGATGGTCCCAGCTAATGCATGTCTGTGGGGGAGGAGTCAGGTTGGGGTTGCATCTAAAAATCAGAGAGCGTGGAGGGTCATCATGTGGGACTTGAGTATTGGTAGCCGTGTCGAGGAGGATTCGGATGCAGGGAGGGGTGGCATACAGCCACACGGCAAACACGCCAAACACAGAACTTTATTTTGAAATGACAACATATGGTGTATTTTATAGTCCATCAAGATTGGTTTTGTTTAAATTGAATAGAAGATAAAAATAAGACGAATAGTAAAATTTAATTATCTCCTCCAAATTTTACTTGGCCCCTACAACTGTTTTTAATTATAGCTTCATGACTTTACCTGAATTCCTCAAGTGCAAATTCTTTCTTTTAAAATTTTCATCGTATCCTTAGTGCAATGCAGAAAAGGAATCTTAAATATTTATTTCAGCATTTTATATTTTTATTGGTTTTGTAAACCACTGAAATTGTAGAGTGTACTTAGAGTTGATTCCATATGCAGTAAATCAACTGGAGGACAGACTACACTGTACGCCACTTAAGAAGTGAATCACTATAGCTAAAAATGTAACTTCTTCCCCTCCCACCCCGAAAACCTGCCAACATCCAAACAACTACAAGATTGCATGCTAGAAAGGTGTACTATATTCCAAGATAAATACATACAAATTAAGCTGGAAGACCTCAAGGTGTTATTAATTCTCAGAAACATTCCACAATCAAGTCTCATAGACACTTTCTCTGGGATAAGTGCAAGAATAGAAAGAAAACGATTGCAGAGGCTATGAAGGTGGAAAGGAGGCTTATTAAAATATTTCAAAGGCAAAACAGAAGGAAAAGTGGGTAAGCTGGGCAAGGAAAAGGGAAACAACCACAAAAAGCAGTTTCGGACTCAATGAAACATTGAGACACCGAGCCTCTACTTCACTTCTTCAAGCTGCTCCTGAGCTGGCCCCAGGGTAATCTCCTTCCTATGCCCCACAGTCTAAGACATCTGTGGGTCAGTGGCTTCAGCTTCCTAACAGGACTGGGTACGAGGCTAGGGAACGCAGGCTGTGAAGAAACCAACCCCCGCAGAACAAGCACATGGAAGAGTCGGAGGGGTCTTACACTGCGTCCCAGCTAGGTCGGTGGTATTCAGGATTATGGTCCCTGGCATTCTCTCCACAAGGGACTGAAACACTCTAAAAATCAGGCCACTGAAGGCCTGGAAAGAAGAAGTCAAGAGGCCTCCCTAGTACAATCCGGTGGATCATCAAGCCATACTTTTTCAGTCACCTTAAAAAAAAAAAATCTTAAGATTTACACCTACTGTTTGGTGCTCAATAAATGTTTTCTGAATGTTGACTAGGTGTCTGAACTAGTGTATGGTCTTGGTAGTTACAAACTGGCAGTCCTTAAATACAGAATATCGAGTATTAGATTTCTGCGGGGAAAAAAAAAAAACCCAGGATGGAAAGAGGGAATGAACTAGTATTTTCAAATAGCTCTGAATAAATTAAATAAAATTAAACACAAAACAAACAGTAGCTCATGAAGGGCTGTTCAACAAAAAGTGAGAAGTGAAAAAGTAAGTTTCACTGGTTGTGAAAGTATAGGGAATTTAGAAACAGAAAATTATAGAATTCAAGTACATTCCCCCCCATCACTAGTTTTAGCCACAATTATATTTGTACAGTGTTCACACTTAGGGTTCAGTATATTTTCTAACTCACCTATCAAATATTCAGTAAATTAAACACCATAAAAATGAGCCTAACAATAAAGATGATCTGTGATTTTTTTTTTCCTGGGAAATATCAAATTCAGAATAACCTTTAAAATGAAAGAACCTCAAGATCAGAAGTTTGGCATCAAAATGGAGATAAAAAGGTAAGAGCAAAGCATGAAGCAGTTTTGAAACTAAGTTTATAAATGTAATAGGAAATTTAAAACTTATTTCCAAATGAAAGTGAATTGGCAAAACCACCTTGCATTTTAGAAAAGGTCCAAAATGGCTTAAGATTTAGATTTCATACTAACGAGGGAAAAAAGAGCTATACTATGTTGGGGTGATTGGCAACCACTTTCAAGTAATTAAAATGAGTTCATTTTACCTTTCTTTTATTTGAGGAAAGCCTATTCCTCCTAAAGGCTCTTTGCTGCCTTTCCCCACTTTGAACCTGCATTCTGGGCTGGGATTTAGAGATGTCACATGAAAGGAGTGTACTTAACTGAACAAGCATTCTGCAGAAACAATGTAATGACAGGAAAACCAATCCTTTTAACACTAAGAATATTTTATCTTGAAGGCTACACCATGTAGTTATATACAACCTTGTTCTGACATATGGCAAGGACACTGATGCTGAAGAATTTAAAAAGTTCCAAGAGGGACTTTTCACCCCCTACTTCACCCAACTCCCTGTGCTTGGAGTAAAGAAGACACTCAACAAGGACCTAGAGAATCAATGAATGAACAAGGAGTCAGAGTACCTTCTAGTGCCTCCACACCATCCCTCATGCCTTAGTGCCCTCCTCACCACTGCTGTGCTGTGGTGTCAACAGACAAGGGCATGATGGAGGTCCCTGGCAGACATCAGATCTGTCCTAGCAGCCAGAGGGATCAGAGACTCCTCAGGAGAAAGTGAGTCAACAGAACTGGGCAGTCGGTGGTGAGGGAACCCAAACCTATTCTAAAACTATTATTTAATCTGTCTCATTAGAACTTTAATGGGAATTTCATAGTGAATGGAGCAATGCATTTTGAAGAAATGAAATGTTTCAAAGTAATATTGAAGCTAAATACTTAGGGGAGTTAAAAGAAATCAATTTCTGAAAGTAGTTTCTTGCTCTTGCCACATATGGATTTTCAGGATATGGATCCATCTATTAATTGACAAAATCGCGTTCATCTACTGAAATGAGAAAACAAGGAAGCCAAAGGAAAATATTAAACTCCTATAAAAAATGAAAGGGTAGACAACTGTAGCTTTCCATAAATGTCAAAATATCCTACTTACAAACTTGGAAAACAGATCGGGCACTTCCCAGGGTGCGTCTTGCATGCTATTCTTGTTCCTTCAGTCTGGGGTAGATGAAATCAGGAAAAGGTGCATGCTACACTTCATTGCTGCTGGACTAAGACTCCGGCAGGAAAACACACCTTCTTGTTTGGAAATAAAGATACATGGAAACTCTCCAGTTGAAAGGTTAAGTGTACTCTCTGTGTAGTTGATAAATGGAGGCCTAATTTAATCAGGGGCCGTCCTAGGCGTGGCTGCCCTGACCCAGGCTTCTGGCTTCCATGCGGGTAAGATCTAACCAAGATGTAGGCTCTAGGCCTTTGACCTCCTCGAGACCTTGTCCGAGCCAGCCGAGAGTTCTGGTTAACAGCCCGGGAACCAGAAGTTCAAATCAGGAACATGTGCACTCTGCTAATCGAACACATGGCTCTAAAATTAAAAGGCAACATGATCGAGTGCTTCAGGATATTTTAACAACTAGGAGAGAGATCACAGCTAGATAAAGCTGGGCTTTCGGGGGTCACTCTTGTGCCTTCATGTTTCTCCGTTTCTTTAGACTAGACAAATTTAATTTTATTGTATTTCTTAAAAATTTGCTAGGAAAACACAAGTTTGGCAAGTTGTTTCATGGTTGATTGATCTGGGGGAAATGGGGATGTTGTAAGGTTTCTCTGCGACATGTGTCACCTATTAGATAGTTAGCTTTTTCTATTTCCAACCGAGCCAAACCAAATTAATTAGAAAGAGGTTTGAATTACAAGTTAAATACAATGAAAAGGAATAAAAACAGAAAATGACATTTAGGTCATCAATAATATTCCTGAGGTAATTCCGCATTGATTTTTCTTGCTTTCTGTGATAAAAAGCTTTGCAGGTTGTCAAACTAACAGTTTAACCCCCTTTTCACAGTAGTAACAACTACAGGTGTCAAGAGCTCAAATTTAATAATGGAGCAGATTTTCTTTTTGGTTCATTTTTATTTCTTCTGGAAAATCAGTACTAGAAGATGGCCTGACTTATCACACACCTGAGAAAGTCTACAAATCAGTTTGATAAAGTGAGACCCAATTTAACAAAATTAAAATCAAAGCATATACTAGATTCAAGAGAAACAAACACCACTTCTAATAGTATATTAGCTTTTTTTTTAATAAGGAAAAAATGTAGGTTTTGACAATCTCTGCAAAGAAGTCTTCCTACTCTTCAAACTATTTTTTTTTTTTTTTTTTTACTAAGTAAGAAGTTAAATTCTTGGTTTAGTTTCAGAATGTCAAAAGTCCATGAAAACCAGTATTATGAATTAGTACAGGAAAAAGCCATGATGGAAAGACTTGCCCTCCAAATAGCTAAACTTTTCAATTTGGAAGAAAAAAGAAACCCCACGAAGGTATAGGTTTTATTTTTATGGATTCCCAGTTAACCCTTGGAAAATATTTGAGTAAGACTGCTAACTCCACTTAAGTTTTTTATAAAATTTTTAAAAAATTAAAAAAATTGAGAGAGCACTCACATGAGGGGTGGGGAGGGGCAGTGGGAGAAGCGGACTCCCTGCTGAGCAGAGAGCCTGATCTGGGGCTTGATCCCAAGACCCTCAGATCATGATCTGAGCCAAAGGCAGCAGCTTAACTGAGCCACCCACGTGCTCCTCTTCACCTAAACTTAAATCTTGTGTCTCCAGTTATCTTAGGCATATAATTGTGCAGCCCCTGCCCTCATATATACTTCATTAGTTAGTGGCTGGCAGGTGTCTGGGGCTGTGGGAAGGTGACCTTGTACACAGGTCCTCAAGAGGGATCCTCTCTGGCACCCAGTACTGCCCAGTAGCCATCTGCAGAGACCACGAGAAGAAATCTTTTCCTAGTTCAACCTCAGGGCATAGCATGCCAAACAGGCTTCTGATGTTCAGGAAGCAGCTCCTGCAGGTGCCAAGGCCTGGAGACAGCGCCAAGTGGCACAGATAACCACTTGGCAGAGTTCTTAAACAACCTGAGAACAGCAGCAGGGATTGTAGGAGCACCTTCAACACTCTGAAGGTGTTGCTCCCTGGCCAGACAGGCTGAACGGCTTAGCTGCGGAGGGATTTTGATACTAGACCATTTATCTATACTGCAAAGGTGTGCACGTCCAAGAGTAAGCCCAAGCTTCTTGTCATGGCTTATGAGGTTTTAGCCCCTTGCTGCTCTCAAAATTTACTTCCTCCCACATTTTCCTCCAGCCAAACAGAGTCAGATGCGGTTCTTTGGGACAGCCTCTCCATTGCGTCTTTGTTTGACCCCAGTTCACTAGGTCCCCATGGCTCAAAGGATCAAAGGAGTTGAAAAGACACTTAGTGAACACTAGAACTACATCTGGGGGTTTTAATTTCTTTCCACCCGAACCCTGAGAACAGCATGATGAGGAACTTCTTGATTCTAAGTCTGCCTGAAAACTAGCAGAGGAAGCATGCATGTGATTACAATGCAGGAGAGGAGAGGGCAGGAGAGCACAAATCATTATCAGTAAGACTATATAGCTAATACTGTTGGTTTATTTGCAAAAGCACTTTTGGATTATGCAGGCTTCTCTCACCTACTGTAGCAATCAATCCACCTTTTTTTTTTTTTTTTTTAAACGGATTCAGAGAGCGCATGTGAGCTGGGGGAGCGGTAGAGGGAAAGAATCTCAAGCAAACGCCCTGCTGAGTGGTAGCCTGACGTGGGACTCGATTCCACGACCCTGAGATCATGACCTGAGCCACAATCAAGAGTGGGATCCTGACTGAGCCACCCAGGTGCCCATCAATCTATTCTTTAAAACATTATCTTCCACAAAAAAATGAACATGGGGTGGGGGAAGGGGCAAGTCAAGAAACAGACTCTTAATGATAGAGAACTGAGGGTTGATGGAGGGGAGGTGGGTAGGGGATGGGTTAGATGAATGATGGGTATTAGGGAGAGCACCTGTGAGCACCATGGGACGTGGTGAATCGGTAAGTTCTACACCTGAAACTAATATTGTGCTGTATGTTAACTAGATGGAATTTAAATAAAAACTTGAGGAAAAAAAATCCTTATCTTCAAATGACTGACTGCCTCTTAGAATATAATCCTTTTGGAATTTGGATATAATTAAGCAAAGGTCAAAGTAGGATTTTACCAGAATTTACCAGAATCTTTCCAAAAGATTGGAAAAGGCCACCTTCTCAGAGTGAACTAGAGAAACCAATACAGCAGACTCCAGTATTCCTTCAACATACACTTATCAGGGCCTCACCGTGCCAGGCTCTGCGCCAGGCACAGGGATGCAATGGTGGGTAAGATGGAGTTGGTTCCTGCTGAGATAAAGTCATCCTGTTAGCATAAATCAGGCCAAGAGACAACTGGAAAATGGACTGCCCCTGAGGTAGGCTACTGCCCTAGAGGACAGTAGACCCTCTGAGAGGAAAAACGTGAATAATGTAAAGAAACTATAGGTCCACAGTCTTTTACCTGAAACCCTTGAGCCAGATGGTTTTTAAATTAAATTTATCAGAACTAGAAGTTTATAAGTTTCCTATATTCAGTAAGACCTATAAGTGGGGAAAAAAGCAGTACCCCAAACGAGTATTTTTTTTTTTTTTAAAGATTTATGAGCGGATGCACACACACAAGCAGGGGGAGCAGCAGAGGGAGAAGCAGGCTCCCCACTGAGCAGGAAGCCCAATGTGGGGCTCCATCCCAGGACCCCGGGATCATGACCCTAGCCGAAGGCAGATGCTTAACCAACTGAGCCACCCAAGCATCCCCAAAATTCGTATTTCTGAAGGGAAACTTAGGACTTTTTGAAGCCAGTGATAGGTCTCTGGCCTTCTAAGAGTGCAGATCAGCTTTTATTGCCAAATGCTGTGGTGCGATCTTACTGAAAAATTAGTTTTGAGAACCTTTAGGCTTCTGGGACTGTACATAAGAGGCTGTATAGTGTACTTGAAAATATGTGATCAACAGGGTCACTGTTAATATAGAATCAAGGGAAAGAGAAGCCCAAGAGTCTCCAATTCCGTCCTACAGATAAAGTACTTCTGGTCTGTGGAGACAAAGCTGCTGGTCAGCCTCTCCCGACAGCCCCGGCTTCCCCCACAGTGGGCACTAGAATCAGCTGCGAAGCTTTCCAAATCCTTGCCCCGGCCACACCCCAGACCACACAAATCCAATAGCCTAGGGGAGGGAACCACAGATCATGTGTATATGTATGAATGTAGTGATTTTTTTAAAAAATTGGGTATCAAGAATACACACTAAAGAATATAGAAAACAAAAATCTGAGGTAGCCACCACCCAGAACAAGGTACCAAATACCCCAGTTTCCTTCCCTGTCCTTCTGACCCCATGTCCTCCCTCAGAGGCAACTACTCTTGTGACTTCCTATCACTGGGGAGGGGTCTCAGCCGGTATTTTCTAATTCTGGTTCTCGGACTGGGCTGCTTATTGGCATCACCTGGAGAGTCTTAACCAGCTCTAGCACGAAGGTTCCACCCCAGAGATGTTGGTTTGCAATTCAGGCAGCAGCATGTTTTATAGCGAAGATGGGATTCCACTGTGCAGTAGTGTGAGAACCACTGCTTGAGTGACTAGAAGAAATCAGAGGTTGCCTTTTGGAGGGAGTTAAGAATTTCCATTTTTCTTCTCACTACAGATACTAGGAAGTTGTTTTTTTTTTTAATCAAATCCCCTATTTTCTCCCTTTTTCATTTTTAGAAAGATATATTTTAGCGAGAGTGCACACACACGTGAGCAAGCACAGGCTGAGGGGACAGAGGGAAGGGGAAAGAATCTCAAACCTTCCCCCCACCCCCGCCAGCACGAACTGACCTGGGGCTCATTCCCAGGACCCGGAAATCACCACCAGAGCCGGAAACCTAGTCAGATGCTCAACCAACTGGGCCACTGGGGTGTCCCTCAGATTGCCTTTTTCAGAAAGAAATAACTTTTAGGAAGGATATAAAAAGGGAAAGAGGAGAGAACAGCAAAGGAAATTAAAGCAAGCAGGGTGGGGAAGAGATGAGGCACTTGACGGGGAAAAGAGAGAAGAGAAAGATAAGAAAATGTCTTTCCTGACAGGGCTTTTTTACCCTGTAGGGTCGCCGTGACCCAAAAAGAACAAAAAGAGCTTTTAAAAATTGCAGCTGGGCACCCTGCTCTCTCAGTTAACCGTAACTTCTCTACCCCATAATTTCCTAGACCCCAGAGGAAAACCTTCCCCAAAGTTCTGCTGTTCTGGGGAGTTCAGCTCTCTGGGCTGAGAGGCGGGTTCTTTTTTTAAAGATTTTATTTATTTATTTGACAGAGAGAGAGATCACAAGCAGGCAGAGAGGCAGGCAGAGAGAGAGGGGGAAGCAGGCTCCCCGCCGAGCAGAGAGCCCAATGCGGGGCTCGATCCCAGGACCCTGAGACCATGACCTGAGGAGAGGCGGGTTCTTAAGTAGACTGTTTGGCCCCTCCATCCAATAAGAGGAGACCTTGGGAAGGGACTTTCATAACCTTCAAAACAGCATCTACCTGTGAGGATTACATTTCAGGTCTCAGCCTGGTTAGGCAGTGGTGCCTAGGTTTTGTTGTTGTTGTTGTTTTGTTTGTTTTTTTTAAAGATTTTATTTATTTACCTGACAGACAGAGATCACAAGTAGGCAGAGAGAAAGGCAGACAGAGAAGAGGAAGCAGGCTCCCCGCTGAACAGACAGCCCGATGCGGGGCTCGATCCCAAGACCCCGAGATCACACCCTGTTCGTGCGGGGGCGGCACTTAATGATGAAATGTAACGTAGTAACGATGAGGGCAGAGGCCCAACCCACTGAGCCACCCAGGCACCCCTGCCTAGGTGTTTTAATCAAGCAATCAATCCAGGTGTGGCTGGGAAGGTATTTTGCAGATGTGATGAACCTCTACAATCAGGTGACTTTCAGTAAAGAAATCACCTTCTTTCATGGGGTTGGGACTCATCCAGTCACTTGGGAGGCCTGAAGAGCAAAAACTGAGTTTTCCCAGAAAAGAAAGAATTCTGGCTCAAGACGACAGCCCTGAAATCCTTCCTGCTCTCCAGATTTCAGACTCAAGGTTGCCTGAGATTCCAGCCCATCGTCCTGCGCTAAGGAATTACAGAACTGCCAGTCCCCCAGATCATGTAAGTCCGTTTCTTAAAATAAGTCTTTTCTATGTAGACCTATATCTTATTGGTTGTTTCTCTGGAGAACCCGGATACACATCATACTTCGTGAGCTAGTACATTAATACAAGTAATGTGCTGAGTGTGTACTGAAGTCAGCTATTATTTTTAAAACAGCATGGGGCTTATTAAGGCTTCTCTCTTCTGCCATAGCCAAAGGCTCAAGGATGATTCTTAACTATACACTTTGGATTTAATCTCCATCTATCCTCTAACCTTGATAAACTTTTTTTCATACTAGATGTCAAGCCAGTTCTAATTCACTTTACTACAGACATAGAACATCATCAGGGCTAAGAGTGCAACTGGGCAGTGAGAGGTGCCTAGCAGGATTGGGGAAACTCCTTTATCCCAGACTCTGGGTCTTATCTCCTTGGTTGCCACAGACACCTCTACTCCCTTCCCCTCTCCTCTTTGCTTTTTGACCCCCTACTCTGGTCCATAGTCTGGGTTCTGCTTGATCTCTTTTCCCTAGGTCTTGGCTATTTCCATCCTGGGAGTCAACAGGATGGTGGCTCTAGTTCACTCATCACTAACCACTCCTTGAAGTCGCTGACACAGATTTTCTTGTAGCCACTTAGAGAAAACCCATTGGTCTACACAGGGACTCTAGCAACTAAAGTCCACCTCAAATTTTTCCTGAGATAGTTTTTAAAGAAGGTCTGCTGGATGGAAGGCCTTTCTGTGCATGATGTTGGTATCGGCTCATTGGGTCGAACTCCCTTACTTATCAAATGAAGAGAGTGAGGTCCAGAAGAAAGGTCTGGTTAAGACAGCATCTAAACGTAGAGTCCAGTGCTTTCTTCCACCATACCACATGGTCATCACAACTCAGGCTGACCAGGGGGAGTAACAGGACCTAGGAATCACCTCTTTTACCATGAAACTACTAGCAATCACACAAGCCAACACTCTGTAGCTTCCTCTGGCCATCCATGAAGTCCATAAGCCCTTGGATGTGGGCTCCTGGGGGAATGCAAGACAGCAAAGGCAGGCAACAGGAGCTGGCTCAGAGGCTAGTACTGGCCATGAACACAAGAAATAAGGGGCTCAAAACACCTGTCTCTTCTTTAGGTAGTTCCTAGGAAGAAACTTGCTTGACGATTACAGTTTCTCAGACCTTGTAAATTCCTAATAATGATTCCTTAAAATGAAGTCAGTCCTGGGTTCGAGGCACCTGAGCAGCACCCATGTGACCAGCCCCCTCTTCCAGATCATTCCCCAGTGTTTCCCTTACTGTGCAGCAATATCCTCGAATCTCAGCTCCACCCTACATGACTCACAGAAGGCTAATACCTAATAACAAAGGGCACATGGAAATGATATTTCAGGAGATGTCAAAGTCCTCATTGCTGAATTTAATGAAAGTGACGCTCTGAGGGGTGAAGGTCAATTACTGTGTGAAACTTTCCAGGTGGCTTTGCTTTAGTGATCTGAACAGGTGGGAGCATGAAGACCACCTGCTTCTCTGTTTGCACAGTGACTAATACATTTATAAACACTTAATAAACATTTAACTGTGGCAACTCTCTTAAAATAGTTCTTTCATAACTAGAATTCAACAGATTTGAAACTACCGGGTGACTCTGTAAGGCTACTTCCATAAATGGGGATGGGCTGCAAATGCTGGTGATGCTTGGAACCAATCCTAACCAACAGGCCAGAACTGCTGATCCTTGTTATGCTCAGGTCTGACTCAGAAAACCCAATACTACACACATTACATGGGGAACATAGAACAGACTATGACAATTTTATTCCAAACAAATTGCTGAGTTGTAACACATTTGGAGGGGACCTTTTCCAAGATTCAGAGTGAGCTCTGAGAATTAAAAATATAGATCCATTTTCTGGTGTTGGGAAAACTGAATATCCATATGCAAAAGAAAGAAATTAGACACTTATCTTACACCATATACAAAAATCAACTCAAAATGGATTGTAGACTTAAAATGTAAGACCTGAAACTGTAAAACTCCTACAAGAAAACATAGGGGAAAAGCTTCTTGACATTGGCCTGGGCAATGATTTCTTGGCTATGACACTAAAAGCACAGGCAACAAAAGCAAAAATAGACAAATGGGACTATATTGAACTAAAAACCTTCTGCACAGTAAAAGAAACCATCAACAGAACAAAAAGGCAACCTATAGAATGAGAGAAAATATTTGTGAACCATATTCCAGTAAGGTGTTAATATCTACAATATATAACTAACTCCTACAGTCCATTAGCAAAAAGCCAAATAATCGGATTAAAAGACGGGCAAAGAATTTGAATAGACATTTCTCCAAAGACCTACAAATGGCCAGCAGTATATAAAAAGATGCTCAACATCGCTCATCATCAGGGAAATGCAAATCGAAACCACAATGGGCTAACATGTCACACCTGTCAGGATGGCTATTACGAAAAAAAACAACAAAGGCTAAGTGTTGGCAAGGATGCAGAGAAGTTTGAACCTGGTACACTGTTAGTGGGAATGTAAAATGGTACAGCTGCTATGGAAAACAGTATGGAGGTTCCTCAAAGGAATTAAAAATAGAACTACCATATGATCCAGCAATCCTGCTTCTTGGGTATATATCCAAAAGAATTGAAATCAGCATCTTAAAGAGCAATTTGTACTCCCCATGTTCACTGCAGCATTATTCACAATAGGCAAGATATGGAACTAATCTAAATGTCCATCAATGGATGAATGGATAAAGAAAATATTGTATATACATACAGAGAAATGAATATTATTCAGCCTTAAAGAAAGAAGAAAATCCCGTTACATGCTATAACATGGGTGAACCTTCAGAACATTTATGCTAAGTGAAATAAATCAGTCCCACAAGGACAAATACTGCCTGATTCTTCTTATGTGAAGTATTTAAAATAATCGAATTCATAGAAGCAGGGAGTAGAACGGTGCTTGCCAAGGACCGTGGGGAGGGAGAAGCGGGGAGCTGTTCAATGGGCATAGTTTCAGTTATGCAAGATGAGTAAGTTTAGGAGATCTATACGGCATCGTGCCTATAGTCGCAAATACTGTATTGTGCCCTGAAAAATTTGTAAAGAGAGTAGATCTCACAGCAGGTGTCCTAACCACAAAACAAATAAAAAACCTGAAGGGGTACCAGGAAATTTTTGGAAGTGATAGATATGTAGCAATGGTTTCAAGATGGATTTGTATATGCCCCAAATGATTGCTTTGTATACCTGAAATAAGTGTCCTTTTTGCATAGCAATTATACCTTAATAACACTGTTAAAATATCTGTTTTTAAATTTCACAGTTGAGGAAAAAACGGAGAATGTAAAATTCCCTATAGTAATCAAGAAAAAAGAAAAACCAACTCTCAAATAGCCAGTGAAGACATGGGAAAGGCACTGTCAGCAGAGTCAAAAGTCCTGAGTTCAAATTTTAGCTTCGATACTATTTTTCTTTTTTTAAAGATTTTATTTATTTGACAGAGATCACAAGTTGGCAGAGAGGCAGGCAGAGAGAGAGAGGGAGGAAGCAGGCTCCCTGCTGAGCAGACATCCTGATGTGGGGCTCAATCCCAAGACTGTGAGACCATGACCTGAGCCGAAGGCAGAGGCTTAACCCACTGATCCACCCAGGTGCCCCTCGATACTATTTTTTCACATAAACTCCCTCGGTACAGATCTAACTTCCCCTATAACATCTCACATACTGTACTGGTCAGAATTAAGTTCTGTTGCTGCAAGTGAAGGACAAATCACAATAGCAGTGACTTACATGAGATAGTAGACTTCTCTCAGGTAAGCTGAGCTCAGAGGGAGGCAGTGCTAGGCTGGCATGATGACTGTGCAGCCAGCAGGGAGTTGGGCGCCTACTACAGTTTCGCTCCGCCATCAGCAGAGCATTTCCTCTGATGGCCCAAGACGGCTCCTGGAGCACCAGCCACCAGGGCCACATTCCTGGCAGCAGGCAGGAAGGAGTGGCAGAGAAAAGTACACCTCCTTTCTTTCAGGGCATTTCTCCACCTGTGTTCCATTGCCCAGAAATCAGCCACCTGGGCACATCTTGCTGCAAGGGGGTCTGGGGTTTTATTTTCGGATGACTATCTACCCAGCCAGAATCAGGTATTTTATTAAAGTAAGAAGGGGAGAACATTTATCAGGGGACAGCTAGCTAGCAGCTCCTGTCTCAAGTGTTGGGCTGGATTGAATGAGGATGAACATTTCACAGAAGGAAAAGCTAGTCTGGATAACTATGGAAGTTTGGGGGTGGGGGTGGGCCATGAACAGACACAAAGCTTTCATGCCACAGAACAAATGGCTCAAGTTTACAGTGCAACACATTACCTTTTCTTGTCCATTAACTACCTCTAAGAACTGAATCAAGAGCTCTTAAGACTAGATGTAGAAAACAAATGCATATGTACAAGCTACCTTTGTTTACATTTGTTTATATGTTACTAGACAACTGGATAAATGAGTCATTTGGCACTATGAAAACAGCTCTTTTAATTGAATATTAAAAGGAAAAAACCCCAGAATTCTCACTGAATGTCACATCATGGTGCAGCAAATACAGGTGCCCCAGCTTTATGCATTCACACAGAGCAGGTTTCACAATGATAAGTAATGACAGAAAGCAAGCGAAGAGGCTGATCTGGCTTTGTCCGCAGTAGACTTCTGCACTGGCTTGTTGGCTTTGCTAATTGATCATGTCAATAAACCAACTTACAGAACAGACACCTCACTTTGCACATTCAATCAAGTTCATTCTTTCCTCCAACCCCAATTTTTTTTTTTTTTTTTTTTTTTTTGCCTGAGTAGCCAGGCTGGTTATTGGAATGACTTATTGAGCTTGTGGGTTGTTTGGTGCACATACAAAGGATGGACACCGAAAGTGACCAGACCTGCCCAGGATGCCCCTTGAACACTCTGCGAGCAGATATAGCACTCCTGCTGGCACCTCCCTCCCTCCAATTACTGTTAA
This sequence comes from Meles meles, assembly GCF_922984935.1. NCBI lineage: Eukaryota > Metazoa > Chordata > Mammalia > Carnivora > Mustelidae > Meles > Meles meles. The sequence continues at coordinate 60,678,884 of NC_060071.1, read as the reverse complement.
CCATCTAGACATCACAGCTGCTATATGGAGCAACTAATTAAGCGAGAATCTGATTTTGGGTAGAGCTAGAAGCTCGTTCTTTGCTGGAAGGGGGGAGTTCATCTTTACACAAAGAACACAGAAGTTCAAGGTAGGAGGGAACTCAGCAAATCTTGATGCTACCTCCCAAGATCCCTAAACCCAATGGGGGAAGGAAAGGAGGCTCCTGGGCCCAAATGGAAGTTAAGGGTGAGATTTCTCACCCCTACATGGAAGTATAGTACAGCTGAGAGGCAGAGAGGTGGCGATGTGGGGTTTTGACATTTTTAGGGCCCCCAAGAAACTGGACCCTCTGTGGCTTGGTCAGGGGAGGCTCCAAACCATATCAGGTGCAAGCAGGAGTCCTCTCTCTTTATGAAGCCAAACGAGGGGAATCTTGACTCTGATCAAGTGTGACCAGCAATGATGAGGCAGGGCTGCGTAAGCAAGGGTCATCTCAAAGGCACTTAGTGAACACTGAGGCATTAAATCAGCCGGCTTTGGAAATAAGCTTACAGGCCTTCACGACTTTAAGGAACCCTGGTGATCAAAGAAGGTCTTGTCATCAAGTGGCCAATGTTTGAGACGCTCACAACCACAGGGAGGAGATCTGCCAGGAATCTCTTACTAAGAAAGGAACTACATGTACACAAAAGAAAAAGTTGGGAGTTTCAGGAACATGACAGTTTACAGATGGGGAAAAGCAGTGAAAAGACTGGTTTATGGATGCTTACCACCAGGGCAGCCCTCCCATTGAGGGGAACTTGGCTGGTGGACCTTGAACTTTCAAATCTTTCTGTTTAGAGAGTCTGGGCATTTTAGATTCACTTTCTAGAAAGCAGATACGATGGTCAGGTTGGACCTACCAGAATAGAACACCCCTACAATCGTGGAGGCGCCACTTTAAGGCTGTGACACACTTTCGGGGCCAGCCTGTGAGCCTAACACCATTTATAACATCATCTTAAGGTACAAGGAGCTCCATGTTTACCATGGCTATCTGATCCAGAAAATTTATTGATGTCACTCACGTGCAATTGGTGGCAGTCTGTATTTTATTTTTTCCTCCTCCTCCAAATAAAAATATGGGCCTCTTAAGAGATGGTGAACACAACCTCACATGTGCACTACACATCAGGAGCAGTTCGTAGCCTATAAAATGCCTCTGCCTTTTTCCGATCACGGGAGGAAATAGACAGGAAAGGCAGGAGGCTTTAGAAGATGCGGAGCCGGTGGCCTGAAAGCAGGGCTGGTGGCGACGATGATGACGACGAGCCTTTGCTCCAGGCATCACGGAGGGACAGGGCTGCCCACAAGAGCAACTTCCAGTGTCAGCGCCATGCAACTTTGGGAAACTTCCCTCCCTGACTCCCAGACGGAGCCTCCTTGAAGTGCCGTAATGAAAGCCTTTCCCCCGATTTTTGTCTCTTTTCTGGCTTGTGGCAGCAAAGAAGAAAGACCATATCATCTGCCGGCTGGTGAAAACTTGAATGGCTGTACACTGTCACCAGATCATTTGGAGGAAAAATGATAAATGCCCTAAAGAAAGCCCTGGGATGCTATATGTAAATCTGAGGTAAGAGGAGCCAATAAGGTCTGTGACAACATCAAGCCAGTTTCCAGCAATGAAGCAATTATATGTGTGACTGAGACAATCTATAATGACAGCCATAACAAAGGCCCAGAAAAGAGGGCAGGAGACCACTCGGAATAACCTAAAACAGCTAGTGTCCCGAGAGGAGAGAAGCGTGACCTATTCCAGAGCTCGAGGGTCAGAAAGATCTGACATTATAAGCGGAGACTGCAGGTACGCTATCACACAACTTTCTAATTATAAGTGTCTTAGCTCTGGTGAAGGCATGCCTTATGAAATGACTGATGGCAAGGAGACACAAAGTGAAATGCAAGCACACGGAATAGAAACGAGGGGAAGGAAAGAAACTGTAAATGAGAGTATTAAGAACATCTAACAGGGCCAGGGTGGGGAGAAGCGGGCATCCCCACACAGTGCTAGTGGAGAGGACGTTGCCATCAACGTTCTGAGACGGGCCATGCAGTCATACCCACCAGCAGCTTCGAGACTCCACGGGCCCCTGGACTTGGGAGGTCTGGGATTTAGATATTATCCTCAAGAAGTATGCAGAGAGGGGGAGAGGGATTTAATGAAGTGGCAGTAATAAGGATGACAATAACGCACATTTATCGGCTGTTTCTAACTTCACTCACAGAACTACAAGCTGGTTTTGGATTCTGATGGGAGCCTCAGGTGGGCACACAGGTAGGCAATGAATCAACATTTATGGATTCTAGGCAACAGGTAAATGCATCATCTTTGCAGCAGAACACATCACCTTTCGTTGCTCTTCTGCGAAATAACTGTACGGATGCATCAGAAGCTCTGAAGGTTAGACAGTGGCAAACAAATGCGTATGTACAAGCCACCTCTGTTTGTGCTGTTTGTGCTTGCTTGTTACCAGACAACTGGATAAATGAATTTTGGGCATCACGAAAATGGCCCTTTTAGGTGAATGTTAAAAGGGACAATTGGAGTGATCACGTCATGGTACAAAAAAAATGCAGGTACCCTAACAGGGAAGATCACATAAGACAGAATAAGAGGTTGACTGATGCTATTGTGCTCTCTGTATCTTCACTCATTTCGTCATGAGTAGGTTCATCACGGTTTTGTTTACGTTGACCTCTTAAATACCTTTGACGGGGGGAGGTTAAGTAAATTATATTTCCATGTAATGCTAGCATTCAGGAACCAATTACAAGGTGTCACGTACAACTATATCTCTAGACAGGAAAAATAATCTCAGTGTCTTCTGTGGTGAAGAACCCGTGAATATACAATAACATATTCCGTATAATCCCATTTTTGCTAAAATGTTAATAGTGATAATGGGTATGAACTAGGATTGTGATTTTATGTTCTTGTGATCTTGGAGTTCTCGGCTTTTAGAATTAAACGTGCATTATTACAAAAAGACAACTATAATTTATTTCAAATGGTGAGTGTGTTCATAGAAATAAAAATCTTAGTCTTCTGAAGGGAAAACATATTTAGCTGAGCAAATGTTTGTGAGAAACATAAACAGTATCTTTGAAGTGGAGCCAACTGGGGAAAGACTCAGCCTTAATACGGACTTGAAATTCACAAAGGAGAACGCATGTCAGGAGATGGAGTTTGAAGAAGAAAAGGACACATCTGTAGACTATAGCCTGGGACATTTTAAGCCAAATTCCAGCTGCACACTTGGGAGCATAGACACTGTGGGTTCAAGGCACCTCTCTTCTCCATCCTTTGCAGCCACTTCTATAAAAACTTACTCATTGCTCCTGGTGTCTGGGATCCCACTGTTGGGGTCCCTGCCCTCCTCCCTGGGACTTGGAATGGTGGAACACTTACATTGCTCTCAAAGTGCTGAAGAAACACTAAGAGCCCTCAAAAAGCTCAAAATGAATTGCATGTGCCCACAGCAGCTGTTACTGGGCATAAGGGAACACTTCCTATCTGCTCTCACCCCCAAATAAATGCAAAAACAAAAACCATCTTATGGGTATTTACCCATCTTATGGGTATTGTTGAGTTTCTAATCTTTCGGAACTATTGGTTAGGTTTAACAATATTTGTGAGACTCTGTGTGTTTCAAATTATACTGGGAAATTGAACAGGTATATGAAGATATGCAATGTATAGAAAGGGACTTTTTCTCACATGATGGTCAAACCTTCAAGTAATACAACTGAAATAAGCACTGAATGCAGACTTTCTTTAGCTTAAATGCTCTGAAATCTTCCCAAGAAAAATCCTACTAAACACAAAGGAGATCTATTCCTTATGTACAGGGTATTGTTGCCTTTCCAAGGATCTGACGGGGAAGGAGATCTGTTGAAAGTGCCGGATGGGTGTCAAATTGTATAAAATCATCCTAAACTTTATGTGCATACAGATCGTGCAATCACTCTTTTGCACAAATGTGATCACCTCGTCGCTGCTCATCTTACAAACGGGGAGCCCAAGGCACAGAGAGGTCAAGTGCGCTTCACCCAGTTTTAGGAACTGGCTTTGCTACGACAAAGAGAGGATCCTCGATAAAACCTAACCAGAAACTCAAGACAACGTAACTGCTGAAATGTCACTACCGTGTTTAACACCTGAGCCACCGATTACATGTCAGGGTCAGAAGCTGCTCGCACCAGTCGCCTAGCTTGTTAAGAGATTGGTATTCCTGTTGTCTCGTCGCATCAGGGGAACAGGTGCTGCTCGTGGTATCTCAGCCTGGGAACAGCAGCACAGTTCTGTGTGTCCAGTAATCACAGGCGGAAAAGGGGTTGGCTGTGGCTCCCCCCAGTCGAGTAGGGCTCCCGGTGGCAGTGTGAACACCATCCCGCATGATGGCTGCCGTTATCCTAGGGGATGTCCAGAGTTCTGTCTCTGTACCCTTCAACGCGCTAGCAACAGCGACTCACACCGTTGTGCCACCCCGGAGCCTCCCTCATCACAGCCATTATGCCCGTGGTGGAAAACAGAGCGCGTGGTGCAGGTGACAGAGCTCGGGATGCGGGAAGTGAGGTCTGCGGCGCAGGCGGAACCCCCTGAGCTCCGCGCAGCCATCATGAAGTAACTGACCTATATGAGGCTGCTACCAGGGTTCACAAATGTATTGTCGGGTTCCAGCCTCTAGCTGTTCTCTGATTGTTCTAAATACTTGACAAACTGAAGCCCTTTCACTTTCTGTTGAAATTGCCTCATCTCCCTGTCAGAGCACCATGGGGGACTCCATTACTTTTCTGACTTCTTTCCCCTCCTGACAAGTCATTTAGCTGGCTTCTTGTTGTGAAGGCTGTCCATGTCAAATTAGCCAGGGCCCCTATTGTCCTTATTACCACTCGAAAAGCCATCATGAGTAATGCTACGGGGTCCCTCAGTTGTCATCATTTGTCAGAAAGAAAGGGAGTGTGGTTACATATAGCTGACAGGTAATTTCAGTGTCTACAATTACCCCAATTAGTCTTGTCATAAACAATTCGATAAATGCACACCAATACAAACAGATAAACACACCAAGGTCTCTCACTATTAATGCTGTGTAATGGGTAAATCAGTGATATGATGCTGTATTTTATTTATTTTTTTTTTAAACTCTCCTCAGCTGTGAGCTGGCACTTGCTACCTGGTCAGCACAAATTGCACTATCTACTTTCATTAGCTCATCACCACGAGAAAATTTGAAAGGCTGTGACAAAATTCATTTAGAGAGAGAGGGAAAGAGCAGACTGTGGTAACACCTGCTTTAGGCAAGGATACAACGAAGGTTTCCTTTTAGTCAGTGCTGGGCAACTATGGGCTTTAAAGTTGTCTATTTTGTGTTCAAACAGCAACATAGGAAATATGATAGAAATGGGGAAGAGAAAGATTTCACCTACATTGAAATTAGGAACACGATGGGGGGTGAGGTGGAGAAAAAGAAAAAAAGAAAAAAAAAAGCCTGTTGCCAAGTGCACCAGTCAGCAACTATATACTAAAAAAGACCGTGGGCTAGTAGTTCGTATGTAAAATTATTTCAGTTCTCTCCAAGTAATGATTCTCATTTTATTTAAAAAAACTGTACCTTAAAACCATATACATAAAGCTTGACATGTTCAGTGTCAAAGTTATTTATCAGCTCCAGTATTCGTACAGATTTTTTTAATAAAGGCATCAACGGCACTCCTTGCCGGACTGGGTACAGATTAAGACTCGGCAAGTGTGGATACTGGCTCTCTCACGTGTTCTCTGAACGCTGGGGAATGAACCTGTTTTAACACAATACCCTCTAGGAGGACTCTTCCGTTATATGCTGTATTCAGCCTTGAATGAAACACCGTTAAGTCCACTCTTGTGATCCACATAAATAAATGCTCAAGACTCAACATCTGTAGCGTCCGCTGCACTCTGTCTGTTTGCTGACCGCAATCTTAAGTGATGGCTGAAAAACCCAACACAAGGATATTGTTGTAGGAAATTGCTCTTGGCAACTATTTGTTCAAGCTCAAGATTTTTTTTTTTTTTTTTTAAACCAACACTAAGAACCCACCAGAAAATAGGACAGGTCTCCCTAATGAGTAATCTATTTTAGCACAGTCTTGTCTAGGCATGACAGTTTACTGAGAGGCTTGAAAAACTCGTAATTACCAGTGTTACAGGGCAATTAATGTATATTACACTGCACTACTCATGGCAGCAACTGTCATTTTCTCAATAAAAATGAGTACTCTTCAGCTAAAGGTGACATTAATTGGGACTTTAATGACTATGCAGAGGAGCTGAAGCCAAATATGAACAAAACAGCGATTCAATGAGCGACTTCAGAAACGAGAAAATTGTACTAAAATGAGATTAATTGCTGTTTAGAAAAAGGAAAGAACCTAAAAAGCTATTAAATTGCAGGGTTTGGGTGCCCGGGTGATGGTTGTGATGTTAATCTTGCATTCTCGCAGCAGGCAAATATTCACGAAATTCAGAGCCTTTTGACAGCAGGAAAAATCATGTATGCTTAACTTCAATCCATCAAAAATATATTTCAGCTTTTATCAGTGTTCTAAATACTTCTGCAATTTCAAAAATTACTGCTCCATTCCTTGGCTGTCATCATGCAAATGTGAACACTGTCAATATTGCTATGAAAAATTTCCCAGCTTCAAAAGGCCTACTTCAGTGATAAAGAAAGAAAAACGTGAAGATTAGAATTGCAAAACACACACCACTAATATAACAGAAATCAAACAATAAGAATTTAATGTTTAAGTTGTGGAAACTGCTAAAATAGAAAATGATGGGGTGTTTCTTTTTTTTTTGTAGAAAAAAAAAATCAAAGGAAAATAATTCTGAAATTCTTTCAAAGCTTGTAACTTTCTGCTCAATTAATCATCACCAATAATTAGGACAGAATTTTGCATCTGACTTTAGGTGCTATAATTGTTAATACTGCCCCCTCCTTTCTGAAAGCCTTTATCCTTGCTTCTAGGGTTCTCTGAAAACAATGATATAATTGCTTCTCTTTAGGGCTTTTTCAAATACCATGAGTATATACACAGAACATAGTACTTAAACTTTGACAGGTAGGAGGGATAAACTCCAAAGATTTGATAACTCCAAAGTTATATACTTTGTAACTTGGATTTTTTTAAAAAGAGAGAGACAAGTGATTTAGTATTTTCGTTAAAGGGAGTTCTCAAAAAAAGTTACTTTTGGAGAGAAATGGATGCCTTTGCAATCTCTGCCCCCATAAAAAGATGAGACCTGCCTTTAGAATCCTGTGCATTTTCCTACTGCATAAACAATTCTGTTTGTTCTGCATTTTTAATATTTAAAGAGCCTTCTCATCTACAGTTTAGGTCAGGGCTCAAAACACAGTAACACACACATAATTCTGGCCAGACCCAGCACACATCCCCTAAAAGATGGGGGAGGCTGCATAGTGTTACTTTCCATCTTCAAGTCAATGATAAACCCTGTCTATCCTCAAAATCCAGAAATACAAATCACCTGATTGCCATTATGGAGACTGCTTATTGGCCACTTGCCTGCCAGAATATACGTACAAGGCCGCTGAGAGAGCTGAAGGGAGAGGGGCGGGGAGGGACACACGTGCATACCCCTGTGTGTCTATATGCAGTGACTGGATGCTCTGCTAAGGTTTATCCTCCACCTGTTTCATTCACTATAAACACTTTTTCTGGAGTTTTGAATCTGAGCCTGATTGTAGTCCTCTCTGTAAAATGAGTTGCTTCTAGGATCCTGCATCGTGTAGGATTACCTGCTCCTTCTCTTCCTACAATTCTCCCTTTTCTTATATCTAGACTTTTATGTTAACAGCACAATTCTTCCTCAAGAGTCTAACAAATGTTCTTTTTAGTCCTTTTTGCGGGGGGGCTAAAAAGGGGCCTTTGTTAGTCACTGTGCCATTTCAAAAACTAAGCTTCTCTCATACCTCAAAAACAGCTTTATTTTAAGGACAAAAAAATTCACCAAGCTCCCCCTAAAAGTCTTTTCAGACAGAGTCCTTAGAGAAGACAGGTGCCTTTGGCTAAATTATCTCTCCTGACAAACCATTCACATAAATTTGCTTTTTCTTTAAAAAAAAAAAAAAACAACCCTACATGTCAATAGTTTGATTCCATTTTGTCTATGCAAATACCATTGATAAAAATTTCAATGGAAGTTTTCAAGGAGTGGAAGAGTTCCAAACTAGGTATTGAAATGGGACTCAGGAATAGGATACTAATTCACCAAACTTGCCAAGAATGATCTAACCCAGTAGCCATACAAAGGCAACTGCAAACCATCTACATGATCCCAGATAATCCCTTCTACTGTATCTCTCGGATCTCATCTCCATTCTGCAGTTTACTTCATGAGGCTCCATTTGGGGCTCCAGGTTTCCCATTTGCAAAAAACAGGAGCAACTTTGTCATGCTAAATTTGCTGCATGTGAACTAAGCGCTGAGCGCTTGGCAGACACCACCAGCTCCAGGAATGTTAACGATTGGAATAAACTTTTAAGGAGAGTTCCTAAAATGAATTTATTTGATACTGTTGTTCAGTTGCTGAAATTCTTTACCCGCCACAGTGGTGCTCTGAGAAAAGGTGATCGCACTGAATGGTGAGAAAGGCTCGTACAAAAAAAAAAGCAGGAAGCACCATCGCTCTCTCTTAGCTAAGCCTGGAATTCCATTTTTAACCTCATTATTATTTTGCACAAATATCATAGGTCTCTCTTCCAAAATGCTACTCAGTGGTTCAAATTTCTTATTCAGGCCCCTCCTAAGATTGAAATGTACCACAATGCCCGTCAATCTCACAACTGACAGACCATGTTTAAGCTGGGAAGAGTGACAAGTTACAGGGACTCTTTTTTTTTTTTTTTTAATCAATTCCAGGAGATTAGTAAGATGCATTTTTAGATACATACCCTCAGAACATTATAAACTCAGTGAGAAGCCAAACTGGAATATCTCAAGTTTGGAAGATGAACAATATTTTGATGTGCCAAGGCTAATACATTATATGTTTCAAGTCTTACTATTAAGACCTGTAGCAACTGTTCTAAGAGATGAGTAGAAATGAAACAAATGGTAAATGTTTATTCAGTCATACAGTTCTGAAAGAAAACAACTGTTAATTTGCATTAGCTTGGGATCACTTAGCAGACTGCATTTCAAGAGCTATCACCTCTCAGCAGCCCATAAAAGAGGAAGTTTTCATTTGTTCCCCTTCTACCTGCTCCAGCCTAGGACATTTAATTTAAATTTATCTTCTACTCACCAATACTCAACAAATCAATAATCACTTCAAAAGAGATACTGTTCTTTGTCTGTGGAGGAGAAAGTCAACAGGCTAAACACCTGAGGGTCGATACAGATAGATGTAGCCCTGTCTCATCTACTCCATCTTCCAATACAGAAAATTCTAGAATGCTAAACTTAGGTACCTTCTGAGTCATCAAGTGAATTAAGTAATATGCAATGTTTTTTAGTGCGATCAGGACAGTTACTCTGTATAAATAGAAGTTTAGTGCCCTATGTATACAGGTAACAGAATATAAGCCATCTACATGTAGGTAAATCTTATGGTAGAGTAATATCCTCTTACTACCCTGTTTGCTACTCTCACTCCCCACCCCAAATAAGGTGGGGAAGTAAGAGAAAAGGTGGGTCTTGGAGGAAAGCCATCTGTGTCTTAAGGGGGTTCTGTATAGCCTTTGGCACTCCAGCAGTTCCAGAACTTTCAGTGTAAGATGGAGACTGCTAGGGCATCACCTCTCTCCATCTTCTCAAGATTTTATGAGACTTTAGAAAAGCTGACTTGAGCAGAAAATCAGTCATGAGGAGCGTTCCTTGACCAATTAACACTGACTAAAAGAGAAAAAAAAAGTCTTACAGGGATTGAGGGGACAAAATGGGCTTAAATTAAGGTAAATGACTGTATAACATCTTGGTATGGAAAGTGAATGGCGGACAATGGAAGTCTACCACAGCTGTGCACTGATGAAACTGGTAGTTGGTAGAAGAGGGTGAAAATGACAGCAAGGAGAAAAGGAAGAGACAGATCTCTGTTTCTTCATCTTGGCCTGAAGGAGTCTTTGTTCCATGAATCTTTTTTTCCAGCTAAGTGATGTGGAGTAAGAAACATACTGAGCCTTGGAACACAGGTCAGGAGCTGTGTGGTTCTTGAGCAGATCTGGGCATTCTCTATCCTTAAAGGAAGCAATGCATAAGGAGGCCCAGTAACAGAAAGCTCTTCAGTCAAGGTCACCCAGTTAGCCAATCCAGATGAGGTAAACAGTGATTCACCAGACAGTATCAGCTTCCAGTCCCCGTTTAAGCCAAAATGTGGTGGCAAAAAGCCACTTGAACAGTGCTTTCCAGTATATACCCTCTTCTCTTTCTAGGGCACCACTACAACTGGATACTGAGATAGATTCAAAGCTCTAGAAGCTATCTAATCTTATTTTTCCTCAATGTTTTCACTCTGAGGCTCTATTTCTTCCATTGCTTGAATCTGTTTCTACCCTGCTCCTAGGTGGGGAACACATAGCAGTGCCTGAAAGGTCATTGAAGGCAAAGAGGATTAGGCTAGAAGGTCTTTCTCCTGTTTCTTCATTTTTCAACTTAGAATAGGGTGACTTTTCTTATTCTGGGCTTCATCTTAGGACCTTAACTCTCATTGTTACTCTTGGTGGGGAGAAAGCATTCTTTTTACTCACAATTTTGTACATACATACATTTTCTCCTGATACGCAATTGCTATGTGCAATTGTATTGTATGAGACCGGCTTGTAGTCATACTCACTTTAGAACTGTCAAGGTGGGATTGGGTAGTGTTAAAAGAACGTCTTTTCTAGGAATACACAAGCATTCTTATGATGTTAAGAGATGAGCTGAATTTCATCTCAACCACATGTCTGCCTGTTCTAAATCTATTAATGCTACAGATATGTTTTATCAATAAAATAAAAAGAATGAAGTTCTTGGTATAAGCAAATATAAAGGACATTTGGTTAAGTAGTCAAAATATTCATTTTGTGGCTATTTGTCTAAAGTTTAAAATACCTGAATCAACCTGAATGGGTTTCCCCTATCCAGCAGCATCACAGGAATTTTAGAGGTTTTATTTTTATTTTTAAAGATTTATTTACTTATTTTAGAGGAGACAGAGAAGCACGCAGAAAGAACGTGAGTAGGAGGGGGAGAGGGAGAGGAAGAGGGAGAGCGTCCACTGAGCAGGGAGCCCAACTCAGGGCTCCATCTCATGACCCTGAGATCACAAGGTGAGCCTAAACCAAGAGTCAGATGTTTAACTGACTGTGCCACCCAGGTACCCCAAGGTTTATCTATTTAATGTCATGGGACAAATATGTAAGACATAAAAATGGAGGTTTCTAGCATTTTATGCTAGCAAAAAGTCAACTGCTTTTTCTTGTTTGTTTTTTCCCAACCTTTGATTTATCCACTCAAGTAGCCCCACACTTCCAACTTTTGGTCTCTATGGCTTTTCCTAATTAGTCTGGTACATCTTGGTCTCCCCTCTTCAGGTGGGTTATGAGGCCAGGCCTCTTCTGTGCTATAGCTGTTATTCTTCTAAAGTTTTGGAACTGGTATTCAGAAAACTAAAAAGGGAAGAGAAATGTGAATTAACTGAACAGCTAACATTCTTAAAACTTACTTGGTATAAGGACAGCTGGATTAGAATCTGCCTCCCCCTGCATGACTGAGTTCAAGCCACTGCCTCAGTGATTCTAATGTTCCCAGCATGCCCTACCACAGCACCCCACCCCCTCGCCCACACACACACCACAGACTGGGAGCTCTTTGAGGGAAGGACTCGCATTCATCCTGGGAAGCCTGGTACACAGTAAGTACAAAACAATGGTTTTGCTGAATAATAAAGTAATCCTAGTTCTGACACTAATACATTAATCTTGGACAAGTCACTTTATCTTTCTGAGCCTTTGCTTTACTATCTACTAAAATGCTTCCAGTTTCCCAGAGGGATGGTCAGGCTTAAACAAAATAATGAATGTGGAAGTGCTGTATAAATGCAATAGATCACTACAGCTGTTGTTATTTATTACACTTGGATTTATACAATAAAGTTGCACTGTTCAATGGGAGGAATAAGCGAGTCTCAACGATTTTAACCATAAGGACTTTATGAAACTCTAGTTTTCTGAGAATTCTAAGATGTCAGGTCACACCCACATAGTTTTCTGTTCTTTTATTTTTAAGCCCAATCTCCCGCTTCCCCTGCCCCAGCAACTGCCCCCCACCCTCCGACACCTAGCCCAAATCAGCACACAGATCTTTTCCAGGCTCTGGGTCCTGCTCTGCTCAGGAAGAGGTGACAGGCTTAGGGGACCGGGGTTCAGGAGTTTTCACATGAGTGCACTCTCGTTATGACAACACAATGCTTCTCCTGCAAGGCAGGATTCTGCTGAGGTGACCAAAAGGTCAGGTGGGACCTCATCACTGTCCCGTCCCTTGTCCCCAGCTTCCCAACTCCTTCATGTCATTTATCTTTCCTCTGCTCAGTGGCCCCGGGAAAGGAACAGAAGTTGGAGAAAGTGAAGCTGAAGAAAGAACACTCTGGAGATATAAACCACTGAGACTCAGGGTTGATCGGAAGCTATTAAGCTGGACCTAACAAAAACACACAAGATCTACCTTAGAAGAAAAAACCCAGGGCGCCTGGGTGGCTCAGTGGGTTAGGCCGCTGCCTTCAGCTCAGGTCATGATCTCAGGGTCCTGGGATCGAGTCCCGCATCGGGATCTCTGCTCAGCAGAGAGCCTGCTTCCCTTCCTCTCTCTCTGCCTGCCTCTCTTGTGATTTCTCTCTGTCAAATAAATAAATAAAATCTTAAGGGGCGCCTGGGTGGCTCAGTGGGTTAAGCCGCTGCCTTCGGCTCAGGTCATGATCTCAGGGTCCTGGGATCGAGCCCCGCATCGGGCTCTCTGCTCAGCAGGAAGCCTGCTTCCTCCTCTCTCTCTCTCTGCCTGCCTCTCTGCCTACTTGTGATCTCTCTCTGTGTGTCAAATAAATAAAATCTTAAAAAAAAAAAAATCTTAAAAAAAATAAATAAAAAAAAGAAGAAAAAACCCAAAACCCCACAACAACTAGAACCACTGGTCAAGTACGGATGTACTAGCACCCATTCCTTCTGCTCAGACACCAGCAACAGAGAACCAGCTGAGTTCAGACTGAATGGTGCCAGAAACTTCGTAAGACAGCATTTATCTAGTGTAGAAGGAATGATTTCCACAGGCAGCTGAATTATTGGAGAGTTGATACAAGTAACTGGACCTCAGAAGCCCTGGTGAGCATCGGGGCCACATGAGCCCGTGTCCCCAATTCCTGAAAAGAAGAACGGCCCCGCAGGTGAATCCAGTGTAGGGAATTATTTTTAAGTTAGTAGAGCAATAGAAACACATTGTTTGCTTTTTGTCATCTGGTTGGTCTTCATCATGAGCTAAAAATTCATTTATAATGCTGTATACAAACGTCATGTTTATATCAATATCATATGGTGCTTGCTTGAAACAGTATACGTTAAAATTAAGAACAGAAATCCACGTTAATGGTCAGAGACAACCAATAACAAAACCACTAAATTCCAGTTGTCAAACATCATTTAATATGTGTATTTCTGGCTTTTTTAAAACAGTAATTATTAAAACTAAAGTGATACGAGTGAGTGTTTATGATTTCCTATTGAAAAGCCCAAATTACGGAGCATTCATTTCAGGCTGAAGAAAATCATGCGGCCATCCCTGTGCGATGGCCTAGTGACTTTATATCCTCTTGTCAAACCTCAGCAGTTTTATTTGTAGTGATACATGCCGGAGAAGGTTGGAGGTTAAAGTTGATAGGAGGGGCAACAGGAAAATCAACCAGCTCCTTTCAAGAGATTACAACCTTTAACATACTTGGGTCTGTCGGCAGTTTTTGCAAACTTCACAAGTCTGTAGTTGTGGTGTTTTTAAAAGACTGATCCTCATATCAGAGGTCCAGTGAATTAGTAAATGGTCTTTTACTTTGAAAGAATCCCAAATGGTTAATGTACACCCCCTCTCCCCACACCTCTCGGCCCCCCGTTTATGGCTGTAATTTTTTTTCTCTTCAGACTTAAATCTAAAACTACAGAGATCTTGGAAAAGAAGAATGGCGAACCCCAACTCATGGTTGGGCTCCAAACACAGGGAAGCAGCTGTTGGAAAAGAAAAAAAGAAAAAAGAAAAGAGAAAAGTAAAGGAGGAACAAAAGTCCCCTGCTGGAGACAAAATGTGTGTGGGCTCTTGGGCAAAGAGACATTTTATTAGTGCATTGGCTTTCCCCTGCAGGAAGTGTTCGGATTCTTAGCAGCCTCACACTGAACAGAAGGGGATCCCTGATGACCCCATGGGCCCCACACCAGAGGGCTGTAATAAAGTCACAAACCGACAATGACTCCAAAAACATCTCACTGCAACATCCGTTTTCCTTGACTTGGCATACACTGGTTTCCCAAAGGATAGTCTCAGGTATTCGGTACTTTTTTTTTTTTTTTTAATCAAATGTGTATTTCGTTCCAGGCACTGTATATACTCGAACTCACTACGTCCTCTAAGAATCCAAATTGCACTCATTTTACAGATGAGTTAAAAAAAAAAAAAAAAAAAAAAAGGTAAGAGAAATCAAGTGATTTGCCCAAGGCACACAGATGCATGTGGCTGGATGGGAATCAAACTTAGCCTTTCCCTTCTCCAAATCTGTGCCCTTTCTACTCACCTAAACTGCTTCTTGAGTTGTAACTAATGATGTAAATAATTTCTAGACTATCCCCCTTCATGTTTAAATTTTTAAAAACACTATTAGCTGATTTTAATGCACTGTGTGGTACCGTACAGCAGTAAGGGAACAAGACTCAGCATGAAACGTCCTAGGGTCCTAGAGAGGGTCAGCAGGTGGTTGGAGTTAGGGGTCTAATAATATTATTGGTTGCTATTAATTATTAAAAAAAGTTTTATATTTAAAGAGTTCTCCATGTTAGCATGACTGACAGTAGCTATATAATACTAAAGACTTGTGAAATTAAAACAATTCCTACCATACACGTTAATGTCATTCCTTTCCGTTTTTAAATGTTTTGCTGGACCCACAGATTACAGAATTCAGCACTGAGTGACTTAATCTCATTGGGCCTCAGTTTCCTCACTGGTAAAACGTAGTTACATCTACAGGAGGAGCTGGCTAGCTGTAAAGTCTATAAATGTATGATTAAAAAAAAAAATCCTGCTTAATTCTAGCAATTGAATTCTAGCAATTGAATTCAGAGTTTTTGCAGGAAATAGAGACATCAGCCTTTACGAATGAAAGTGAGAAGAAAACCACAACTTTGAGAAAATTTACTTATAAAGAAGGGCATGCAGTGAATGAAATCCCTTGGCTTAACTGAAGCCATGCAATGGCCAGTTCTTTTTGGTGAACCCTTGTGACTGCACACAAGTGCTTTAAAAATAAATTGATTTAGGAATGACTTGAGAGACAAACTATTTTCTCACCGAAAAATGTTTGCCACAAGTGTTAGGGGAGCCACTGACTTATATTTAGAGAGATCAGATAGCAAACATTTTGCAAACATTGCCACTCATTGTTTAAGGGGAGGAAACACACATTGATTGAAATATTTTTTAAAAATGTACTAACTGCTGGGGCGCCTGGCTGGTTCAGTTGGTTGGGTGTCTGACTCTTGATTTCGGCTCCAGTCATGATCAGGGTCCTGAGCTTGAACCCCATGCCAGGCTCCGTGCTGGAGCCTGCTTGGGACTCTCTCTCTCCTTCTCCCTCTGCTGCTCTATCCCCGCTCATACACTCTCTCCCTCAAAAAATAAAATAAAATAAAAATAAAGTTTAAAAATGCACTACCTGCTAAAAACTGCCAACAATTTGAAAATGTTCTTGTTATTTAAAAACACATTCCATAAGGATTTCTGGTAGGAAATGTTCCAAAGTCTAGCACTGTTTTGTGTTCTTTTATTCACGAAGTGTCTAAGTGTGTACATGTATATGTATATATACAGACTTATATATGATATAGATAACAGATTATTTTTATTTCCATTTGTTATAGAAGAAGCATTAAGGGAAAGAACACAGAACACCAGAAATCAGGAGCCCTTGGTTCAAGTCCCATTGCAAGCAAATGGGACACTAAAAAAGGTAAATGGTTTAAATGCTACTCAGTATTCTGAGTTTTACTCCTATTATAAATACTCTTTCTTACTCACGTTTTTTAACCAAGAGGAACAGGGTAACACATGTCCTTAGTATTTATGTTTTCTTTTTTCCATCTTTATTGAATTGCTTTTGTTCCTTTTCCATTCACACCTGAACTTCAGCAATAACCCCCCACTTGGTTTCTCTTCCCTAGGCTTTCCTGTATTTCTACACCCAAAAACAAAACAATGAACAAAATCAAACAAAACTTCCCACAAAACAAACATCTCTAACTGGTTTTCCACACCGTGGCTTAACAATATTTCTAATTGTGTCAGCAACTTGTTTTAAAAAAACGCTACGTGGGGCTCCTGGGTGGGTTGGTTGGTTAAGCGTCTGTCTTTGGCTCAGATCATCTGGCTCTCTGCTCAGCAGGGAGCCTGTTTCTCCCTCTCCCTCTGCCTGCCACTGCGCCTATTTGTGCTCACCCTCTCTGTTGAAGAAATAAATAAAAACTTTAAAAAATAACCCCCCTCCCCAAACCCTACGTGCATTGCCCTAGAGACAACGTTTAAAGTCTAGGGTATCACAAAAGGCTTTTCTTAATCTGACTCCTATTCCTTATGCTGTAATCATACTATTGACAGCTTCCACTTTTTAATGCTTCTATGCCTCTGCACATGCTGTTCTTTCTGTTCCAAACACTGTTCCCCCCCTCATCCGTCTCTCCACTCTAAGCCAGGGTTGTATAAAGAGCCTCCTGGCTTCTGCTCTGTACTCTAGGCACATCTCAGTCTCAGCACTTTCAAAGCTGCAGTTGTTGGTGTATTTGCCATTTGACTTACTGGTATGTACCTGAGGTTAAACTCCACTCAGGGAGAACAGAATTTTGTGTTTTGGGGAATCTCTGTACTTGTAGGCCTAGAGAGTGTCTGCTCCAGGAGCTGCTCGATGATCACCTGAGCGATGGAGGATATAAATGAAAAGCTAGGGATGTATTTATTTAAGGACTCTGACTATTAGGAACCTGACCGGGACAGGCAAATCTTATTATGCCTCTTATTTCAATTGCCAAGTGTTTAGATGCATTTCAAAATACATAATCTTTAAGCACATTTTTAGTATGTGAAGACTAAAATCTCTAGTCCTCTTTTTCCAGTGGAGTGATTTGGGGTAGACGAGGGGATGACAGAGGAATCCACAAAATGATTTTCTTTTTTAGAAAAAAATTCTAGGACAAAATGACAATAAAAATTATTACCCAGTACCATTATAATCTTCCTAAATCTTTATTTTGGAAATTAAATTTCCCTAAAAATGTGCCCTTTATTTAGAAAGCAAATTACACACACACAGATGCACAGAGCAATCTTTAGTGCTTAAAACAGTAGCATGCACAAAATATCAGGGATTCATTTATTCCAAAGGCTTAAGAGGTATATTAAAAATTAACTGAAAAGATCATTTAAGAACTTATGGCACAATTATGAACAGGATGTCTGTATATGTTTCTAGGTCCTATGATTTGAAAATTTTTTAATACTAGCTTAAATGAAAAAATTTAATTGGTATGAATCAATTCTGCCCTTAACACATATTGACAAAGAGTATGGGAAAATAATAGTCATACAAAATTTTGGTAGATATACATAATCTTTACCAATAATAGAATAGTAATGTAGATGAGAAAGGAAAGTGGCTAATACTTGTTTTGAAAGTTCCATAGAGTCACTGGAGTTTAGAATCCTTCCCAACGGGCCATGCATATTTTTAGGAAGTAAAGGTTGTCTAAGTTAACAAAAAGATCAGAACTGGATTATTCGGACTAGAATAGATATCAAAGTTGAACAAACTGTTAGATAGACTGACATGGAGATACAGTAAGTCTATTCTTAGAGTTGGCATCATGTCTTTATAAGTTCACTACTTATCACAGGGTGGGTGCTTAATGGAAAACAATCACAAATTTACTTATCTTTTGGAGGGCCCTCGCTCTGTGCTGATAACAAATGAAGTGTTTAACTTAATGTAAACATTTTAGTGGGTATAAATGAATCACCGCTTTTGCAAATTTTTTCCCTTCAGTTTTATTACAATGCTCCAGAAACCTCTGATTTTAACTTGCACATACAAGCTGGTGGGGTTGTCATCCAGATCTACCTATGGTAATCTGGCCACCCATCTACTCTTAAGTGTACAGACAGTAAGATTTCGGCCACTTACCCACCCTCTCTGCTTATGGGCTCACTGTTTTTACTAAAGCAGCGGGAAATGAGATCATAGATGCTCAGCGACTCTGGGGATGTAGGAAGCTAGACAGGACAGCATTCAGGTCGACAGAAAAGCTTTATACCACAGATATTACCCTACAGCTAAAATATCCAATGTCTCAAATTTTCATGGGCTTAAAAAGCTGTGCACATAACGCCAGGACACTTGAAGGCCATCTTCAAAGTTCCAGTCTAAGTTTGAAGCACAGAGGGATCCAATTCAACTTGGTAGAAGGCAGTTCAACTCGGTTTACCAAGATAATGACAAATTGTATAAAACGCGGTTGGTCAGGAAGACCTTCCCTGATCCCTTTATCAAGATTTGAAAAGCAGGTGTTCATTTACTTGCTTATTTTCTGTCTTTCCCATCATAATACAAGCTCCCTAAAGACAGAGATCATAGCTGTTTTGGCCATTGCTTCACTGTTGGTGCCCAAAATGGTGAACACAGGAGATGCTCAATGTGTCTCTGTTCCGTGAGTGAAGCTTGCCCTTAAGCAGTTTACAGTAACTGGGCACATTAGACAGGGAAAGAAAATCAGGGTTCTTGCTCAACCAGACCATCCTGCCCTTCCCTCGGTGGGGGGGGGTGGGACTTAGTCCTTTAGATGCAGTTAGAGAGAGGTATTCAGACCCCATGACCCTCCGGCTTCTTTACCAAATATGGAAAGAATGCCAGTAGCATGGCCAGCTGACATTTGCTCCCCTTTGAAGAAACCAGGATAACCAACAGCCCTGGGGGTAGGTACCACGGAGTCTGGGAGAGGCACTCGGCAGCCAGCTGCTGTCTCCACTGAAGCAGATGTTGCTCTGAAAAGCCTGCAGAGAAAGTGGTTCTTCTTCCTCACCGCACAATTCCTTTTTACAAATATCAGATTAAGAGTGCCAAAGAGATCGATTTTTCCCATTAAACAAAGAGAGAGAAAAAAAAGTTTGCAAAGTTCCTACTGTTAATCATCTGGCGATGGATTTCTGGAAGGCTCAGTAAATTCAGGGAAAAAGAGAGAACACCAAAATTTTCACTGGCTTAAAAAAAAATCAAAATGGAAAGCATTTCTGTAGAATGAAAAATATTTAAGGCAATGGGTTTCAGTGCTGCCTTGTGCCTTCTCTTGTGCTACTGGACACCAGGGGCGCATGTAATGCTGACCCCATTACCAAGCCTCGAGCACAGAGGCCACAGGGATCCAACAGCAGCAACCACTGACACAGAGGCAGAAACGCAGGGCTGTTTTGATGACTGAATTTGACTCAATTAAAACTTAAAAGCTGTACAGTAAGAACTTGGTATCAGGAAGGAACTCTGCAGAACATGAACTAGCTTTAGGTGTTTAGGCCAAGTGGCAGGCTACGAACGGGCTGAACACCCTCCTCGGCAAGCTTACCAAGATCGTTCCTGAGTTCTCCTGTTTTAATGTGCTTCAAATTTATCATCTATCCTAGTCTTAGGACTAGCCATTACTGATTAATGATTAATTAATGACAATACTGATAGCGAACGGATATTGAGTGATTACTATGTGCTAGGCATGGTTCTAAATACTTCACTCACAGAAACCCCATTTAATTCTCACAGCATCCTAGTGAGTGGAGTCTATTATTATCCCCATTTTTGAGATGAGGAAACTGAGGCTCAGAGAAGTTAAGGGACTGGCCCAACGTTTCATGGCTAATAAGTGGCAGAGCCAGGGTGCCTGGGTGGTATCCTGACTCTTGGCTCTATCTTCTTCATAAACACATTTATTGCCTCCTATTTCCTTTCTTTTTTTTTCCTGTCTCTTATTTCTTAGAATGGATTTGCAATAGTACCTTAACTCTCAGTGTTTTTTCTTTCCAATTTTCCCTCACATTGCTCTCCATATGATCTTTGAAAAACGTTACTTTCCTGATTAAAATATTTCGAAGGCTCCCCAGTGCCCCCGTGATTTCTCCAAATGCCTTTCATGACCTGGCTCCCATTTCTCCACTCCTCTATTTACTTATTTCCCGACACACAATTTGTACTTCTGAGATGCCAAAGTACCTTCAATTCCCTAAATACACCATGCATTTTCATGCTTCTGCACCTTTGCAACAGACAACTTGGTCTGCCTTTTAACCACTTACCTAGAAAATTACTGTGCCTTTCTTATGACCCAGCTTGGGGCTTTCCCACTTACTCTGGCTTGGGTGATTATTCTCATTCTGGGGACTCCATGCCAATAGCTACTGCACATAACACACAAATTCTGTTTTATATTTTTGTTCATTTTACGAGACTGGGAGTTCCCTGGGGTCAGGAGCCATGCTTATCTGACCTTTAATGCCTACCTGAGGACTGAGCACACAGCATGTGTGAAAGAATAAATGAATGACTATGTGAATGAGTGAATGAGCAATCTGCTACAGTTTTGAAGGAAAATTAGTCTATATTTGGAAATACTTATCCCATATAGGGAAACAAACAATAGGAAAGCTCCAGAAGGATGTTTCAACTCAAGCACATTGGGGTCTCAGAAATCTATGAAGGCGTGAAGAAAATTGGGAGCAATAAGCTCAGAAAACAAAGCTGAAATTGAAGCTGATCTAAAAAAATGTTTACATAATCAATGCTGAATTCAAGAGTCTGTTTCATTTTTTACCTTCTGTCTATGTTGGCCATTAAAATCTAAAAATGTATTGATTTTTTGGTGTTGTTTTCCTGCATATTAAGGAACACTAAGACAAGAGAAAATAATGTGAAACACAAGAAAAAAATGGATTGCTTGCATAAACTTAGAGATCTTAAGAACATTTATGCATTAGAACATTTAATGGTAAGCTTTCATCTCTCTTTTTGGATCATAGTCTTCAGTTCATACTATATTTACATGTTTATTAGGTACATGTTCCAACTTATCTGGTTGGATGTTTGGCAGTGGTTCAGATAAATGGATCTACAGTTCGAAACCTTCCTTTCCTAGTAGCTCACATAATGCTGTTCTCAATAGGTGACTATATAAAACTTTGGATACTTGGTTTCATTTACACTTTCCCTCTCAATACACAGAAAAAAAAATTCCTGGCTTAAGTATAAAATTTTGTGGTTACAATTTGTATCCAATGTTCAGGTATCCAAAAAACAAAATAACTGAGTCTTTTTTTTTTTTTTTTTACGTTCTTTCCTGGTGATATGGACTGACTTGTAGGCCTCCAAAAATTCATATGTTGACGTCCCAATCCCCTTACCTCACAGTGTGACCCTATTTAGAGACAGGATCTTTACAGAGGTAATTAGGTCAGAAGAGGTCATTAGAGTGGGCCTAATCCAGTAAGACTGGTGTCCCTACAAGTCGAGGAAATCTGGACACAGATATGTACAGAGGAGAGGTGATTCAAAGACTGGAAGACAGCCATCTACATGCCAAGGAGAAAAGCCTGGAAGAAATCTTTTCCTCACAGTACTCAGAAGGAAACAACCCTGCCTATAACTTGATATCAAGACTCCAGACTCCAGAACTGTGAGAGAATTAATTTCTGTTGTTTAAACCACCCAGTCTGTGATATTTTGTTATGACAGCCCTAGCAGACTAATATACCTAGAGAACATCATTTTATTTTTCAATGTTGGGACTTTGTAAACTGCAAACATGCTTTACAATTTTAAATTATCATCACAGTTATTTGATGAAGCAGTGAAGTAAATGGGTCCTTAAGGTTTTTCAGACAGAAGAGATTTAGACCCAGTAGGAAATATTCCAGTCTCAAAGATACTAAAGGTAAAGTTATTTTTTTTCTACAAGGATCTCACATCTGTAGCAAGAGTGCATTTGAGGTCACCGCACATGCCTCTCCTTTTTCTGCTGCTGTGCCAATTCCTCTTAAGGTGGAAGTCACACCCTGGAGAGGTCCTGTGAGGTATTTTGTCTGGCCTCCAGTGTTCTTTTAAAAATGGAATTTGTTAACACCATTCAAAATGGAGGAGACTAAACATAAAAATCTGAACTTTCAGTATGGTTTGAAGAATTGCAAGATCTGGCCATCCTGGGCCCATTATAGCTACATGGCCACTGTAGGCTGAGACCGAGTGCTGCTGGATGCTTCATGTTGAAGCACTACTGGTTCTCAGCTTCAACAGAGCTTCTCTCTAAGGGGTCTGCCTGGCCCCCTGTGAACATTTCACTTTGTGATCTCTGGTTCAGGAAGACGCTATCTGGGCTTTTCAATCTTTAGAAGTATGGTTGGTTAGGGTGCCCAGTGCATGTATTATTTACCTCCTTGTAGATAGCTCAGAAGCAGTAGCACGCCTCCTTTCCCCCACCTCTCTCACATCCCACCACTGATTTGATTATTATCTCTTGAGAGTAGACTGCTCAAGAGTTCAGAAGAGGGCATTCTGAGAGGGACACAGATATTAGATGCAAGAGGTGATCCTTTGGTCAAATAAGTTTAAGAAATGTAAAATTAATGATGATCCACATATTTCCTTGCTATAGAACTCAGAGCACTTGAAATTTTAATGTTTTTCCCAAATTTTAATGATTTTCCCAAATCGTGTGGCCACCCAACATTTTTTGGGGGAGCATTTTCAGCAAATAGCATCAGCGAAACTCTGACCCATGCAAACTCTCTTCCCATGCAAAATATAATTATTTTTGCTAACAAATGTGGATTTGTATAGTAAATATAGCACTTTAGATGGATATTCAAATCAAATTTAAAAAAAGAATAAGACTTTGCATGATATTTCATTTAGAATATTAATTTCTCAGTTTTTGTTGGCTGCAATATATGCAGAGAGGGCCAACACTATGGATCTTTTAAATTCAATGAAATAGTTTTGTATAATTCTCTGTAATCAAAATGGAAATAGGAGGATGCATACTTATTTCCACTTGGCTCCAAGATCCCATCTTCTGCTTTATTTTAAATTTGGTAACATTTGGAATATTTGCATAATTAATTTTGAAGCTTGATACTCGCTCATAATAGTTAACATGTGTCACAGTGTGCATTTCTCATAAAGGGTTTGATAAATTGTAACATCATCTCCAAACCTACTAATGGTATATAAAACAATACCACTAATTCTTTTTTAAAAGTTGGCATTATTTCTCCCCCAAACTGCAGAGGGCTTCCTGGCAAAATAAAAGCAATAAAAGAGAGAGGGGATAGCCTGTTTTTGTCAAACTACAAAACTGAAAGACTGATAACTATTTCTCTTTCAAATACATTAGATTTGACACATTCCTTCCAAGTGTCAGAAACCCTAGGAAACTGAATTCTTGTAATATAAACAATTTGTGCCATTAACATTGATATATGATATTTTCATTTAAAAATACACCATGCTTGTTCAAGAAAGACCTATTCATTTATTCAACAAATATTTACTAAGAGCTTTTTTAAGTGCCAGGCACAGTTCTAGTCTTAGGGATACAGCAGTAAACAAAACAGACAAGATCCCTGCCCTTGAAGAACTTTAATTCTAGTGGGGCAAATAAGGGATAGTACAGATCATGTCAGAAGGTGAAAAGGACTATGGAGGAACACAAAGGAAGAAAGGAAGTGGAGGCTGTTGGGGGAGTGGTCAGGGTGAACCTGAGAACTGACCATACATCTGACTTTTGACCCTGAACCATGTATGTATCTGCGGAAAATGTTTCGTGCAAGGGGGACATTCAGTGCAAAGGGCCTGAGGCAAAAATGTACCCATCTAGCTAGACCAACAGCAAAGAGGCCAGGGTGGTTGGCGCAGAGTGAGTGGGAAGGAATGTGGTAGGAGATGAGGCCATAGCAATGACTGTAGGGTGTGTGCAGGGCTGCAAAGACCAATGTCAGGACTTGGGCTCTTATTCTGGGTCGATTAGGGAACCACTGAAAGATTTTTTAGCAAAGGATTAATGTCGTCTGACTTTTATTTGGTGATCTGGTTGCTATGTTGAGAAAAAACTATAGCAGGGTGGGGGTGGAAGCTGGGAGACCCGTTAGAAGTTACTTCAGCAGTCCTAGAAAGAGATTATGGTAATTTGGACCAAGTGGTAGCAGCAAGGAGAGTGAAAAATGGTTGGGCTCTGGATATATATTTTTTAAGGTAGAATCAGCACAATTTCCAGAAAGATCACAAGTTAAGTATGAGAGAAAGAAACAGGAATGATTCCAAGGATAGAGGGAAAGAGATCATTAACTGGGAAGGGGAAATTTTGGAGATATCTGGAATTCAGAGTGGGTATGCTGAGTTTGAGATGTCTACCATATATCCAGAAAGAGATGTTGAACAGGCAGTTAGGTAAATGGGTCTGAAGTTCAGGGGAGAGGTCAGGGGTGGAGACATAAAACTTTTCTTAGTATACAGATGGCATTTAAAGTCACAAGGCTGGGGGCACCTGGGTGGCTCAGTGGGTTAATGCCTCTGCCTTTGGCTCAGGTCATGACCTCAGGGTCCTGGGATCAAGCCCCGCATCAGGTTCTCTGCTCAGCAGGGAGCCTGCTTCCCTGACCCCCCCCCCCCCCGCCTGCCTCTCTGCCTACTTGTGATCTCTCTCTCTGTCAAATAAATAAATAAAATCTTAAAAAAAAAAAAAAAGTCACAAGGCTGGAAGAAATAACCAAGAAAATGAATATAAAGAAGAACCAAACAATAAGCCCTGGGACACTCCATCATTAAGAGAACAAGTAGAAGAGGAGGGATGATAAATGGAGATTGCAAAGGAATGACCACTAAGGTTGGGAGTCTATGATACCTTAGAAATCAAATAAGATAATGTTTCAAGGAGCCATCAATATGAGTCTTCCCATTTTGCTTAAATGACCTTACATTTCTGGATACAAAGGACTGATCAAGCAATCAGTCTTGGGTCAGTCTTATGGGACTGACTCATAAGCAGGCTGGGGTTGCCCAA
This sequence comes from Meles meles, assembly GCF_922984935.1. NCBI lineage: Eukaryota > Metazoa > Chordata > Mammalia > Carnivora > Mustelidae > Meles > Meles meles. The sequence goes on along the minus strand of NC_060071.1, from coordinate 60,653,496 downwards.
ATGACTTATTTAGTGGTCTGATCCCGTAACTGCCTACCAGGGGTGGAGAGTCATTAATTGGATGGTAACTGATTGGATTGTAACTAACTGACCCAGACAGTAATGGGGCAGAACACGAGAGACATCTGGAGAAAAGGGAGCTGGAGAGGACGAGTTCACAGCTGCCTCATAATTCTGGAGGTAGTAATCCAGATAGTCCCGCCCAGGGCAATGGCACACAAGATGAAACCTCCAGCTCTCTTTCATTTTCATGCGTTGGTGGCACATTCTGGCAACACAGAGATTAGTGTAATATTTTCCAAATTTGTTAAACAAAACTTTAGCCTCAAATGTAATACTTTTTGGCTTCAGTCTACACTCTAGATGAGTCATTTCATTTGAACAGTTCAGAAAAAGGGCAGATCAGATATAAGGGGCAAACACAGGGAGAAGCCAGGCACTGTAACATGCAGGAGCCAAGGCACGGGAAGAGTATGTTTGTTTGGCTGGAATGGTGCATGGAATAACATGTGCATGAAGCTAGAGAAGCAGAGGTCAGCCTGGAAAGGCCTGAAATGAGTCTTGGGCTGAGGAGCCTGACTCTCTGTAGGTAACAGGCAACCACTGAAAATTCTCAAGGGTTGGGGTGTGTAACGCTTCCCTAGCATTTCAATCAGGAAAGACAGAATGTTTAGGCAGGTGAGTGGGATGCAGGACCATAACCAACGGCGTAGCAAAGCAGCACTTCACAGATACAGGCCTCAGTGGCTTTGAAACCAAGGCAGGATGTCAGATTCTTTAGCATTACGTGGGTGTGGAAGTAGAGGCCACCAGTATAGAAATAATTATCAAGATGCTGGGTGACAGAGGGAAAAAAGAAACAAGTTTGTAGCTCTAGGGTAGAAACCGACGATGGCTTTCAAACATGGGCAAACCTTGCAATTCTGGGGAAGAGAGGAAAACTGAGTGAAGGAAAAACTAAGGAATCAGAAATCCTCTTCATCTGACACAAGGGGAGAGAATGAGCGAAAACAGAAAGATGGGAATGGTTTCAAGAAGTTAGTATGTGGGAGGCCTCTCTCTTTTCAGAGAAGCATGGAGCAAGGTCCTGGGCCGAGAAGAAAGATGGTAGTAAATGTTACAGTGATAGTTTAGGGGTTAAGTGCGTAAAGTTTTGCACAAAGAAATGTTAAATGGGTTAATGAGCAGGGATGCGGCAAGATGTGCCTCTCCTCCCCCTTTTGTTAGCACCAAAATCTAAACAGCTTAATTAATTAATTAAATAATTAGACTTTTCCTCCAAGCCTCACATTTTTTTTATTGTTCTGCAGGTATGGGTTTCTAAATGACTGAATCACAGGATTAGCAGGTGTTTATTGCTTATAAGTGAATAACACGGGAAAATAACATCAACTATAATGAATCTTGAACTAAAGAAACAATTGTTAAATAACATGAGTTACAGGGTGAGGCAAATACATATTAAGATATCTAACACTGGGGCGCCTGGGTGGCTCAGTGGGTTAAAGCCTCTGCCTTCGGCTCAGGTCATGATCCCGGGGTCCTGGGATAGAGCCCCATATCGGGCTCTCTGCTCAGCGGGGAGCCTGCTTCCTCCTTTCTCTGCTTGCCTCTCTGCCTACCTGTAATCTCTGTCTGTCAAATAAATAAATAAATAAAACTTAAAAAAAAAGATATCTAACACTGATCTGGTAGGATCATAACATGGAATCTTCACTTTACCTGTGTTATCACAGTCTACCAATGAGAATATATGTATATGACTATGCAAAGAGCAACTTTAAAATGTGAAAGTACAGAAAGACATATATATAGTCTTTTGAGCTTTAAAGCTGATCATATAATATGCATATATGTATGCACATATGTATGTCTTTGGTAATTTAAGTGATTTAGGAAATTAATCTCAAATAAAAATGATTTAAAATGGTTAAAAAGTATGTTGTAAGTATATATTAAGACAAGCATATTTAAAATAATTGATATGATAGAATCATAGCACCGAAACTCTTACTTAAAAATGTCTTAGTATAGTCTACCAATTAGAAATAATATGTGTATTACTATGCAAAGATCAACGTTAAATTTTAAAAGTACTGTAAAACTATGTATCTTTGGTAATTTTAGTGATTAATGCTTTAATTAAGAGATGAGGTACATGCAGACATATGCAATAAACTGACATTATTCATCATATTGCAAAGAATAACATGATGAATGCATATGTATATTGTGAATTACACAACGCACATGCAAATCATAGACTCATTATCACGCAGAGGCATTATTTTTCCCACATTCAAGATGCAACAAATCTTCAAGTACTACTCAGTCTACTGTGTGACTATTTAGGAACAAAGTAGTTCATGCTATCTTTTGTAGAATAATAATTTAAACTGAGAAGCTCAAGTTAACGGAAACACAGAGCAGACGTTTTTAGTGGCTACATCTTTGTGAGCTAAACTGGAAACCAGTCTCCGTATTACGCATCTGTTTTTCCACAGTGTCATTTTAAACAGAAGCCTAGGCGCTGGAGATTTTAATAAAGTCCTTAAATAATCTGCCGAATTAATCTTTCTTTTTCCCCCCAAGTGTTGAACAGTGAATACACTGGTCAATGACTAGTTACAAAAATAACAACACTGGTCCGGAAACAGTTTCTCACTGGAAGAGTAATTACTTAAAGACTCAACTCTTCTGAGATTGATTTGTCTTTACATGAGGTGTCCTGAAATGAAGACAATTTAAACGTGAATACATCTGGTGCCTGGAAGCAGCCAGAAAATACTGATGTGTGTGCAGGCTTGGTAAGAGCAGACAAGTTCCCAAAACCTTGACAGGGGCAGCACTGGCTGAAGCTAAGCTCTATTAGGACAGGCTGGGGTTATTTATAGACAGTTTCTTATCACACAGTCAGGTTAACCTTCAATCTAATGCGACTCGGAGACATACTGTTAATTAGGCTTTTTGACTCAACTCCATGGGAAATATGTCTTTTGCTTTGTTTTGTTTTAATGTACAAGTTAAAGGGAAGGAACAGAGTGTCTCTGAAATTCTTCTGACTACAGAGGATTGGTGTTGTACTAACAGGGAACAATGCATACCTGAGCATGTTACTTAAGATAAATGGCAAAAATCAATTTTTTGGGATCATTTTGAACTTTAATGTGGGTAAAAGGACTTCTGTTAGTAGCAGAAAGACTACTAGATGTTCCTAATTTACAGAATGAGATTGAGTCAGCATATATGAATCAGACAGAGAAGGTCTTTTAAAATTATTATATACTTCAATATTCATTATGATTCAAACTCTTAAATCAAACATAAAGAAAAATATTTATAGGAACCACCATTGTGTGAATCAAATATAATAGCTTCACGGATGACTTTTTCTCATCTGGGATAAGAAGATAATGCCCTTATTAATATATTAACATTATGAAATTTTATAACATTTTAAAGATTTCTTTAAAATGAAAAGTCTATTTTACTTTTTAATTAAATTTATTTCCCAGAAAGGTCTTTAAGGCTCTACAAAGTACCTTGCATTTTCTTAATGCTGACAGTTCTTGAAACCACGCTTGAATGCTTTCTTTATCATTTGGTGAACAATTGAAAGATCATATGCAAAAGACTGTGCTTTCTCTTTTTCTTGCCCTGTAATTAAGGCATTTTAATAGTTTTCCTCATAGTTGTTACAGGAGCAAACTATTAAGATTCATAGATTGAGACAATTTTGACTTCTGTGATTATATAAACACACACGATACAAATTTTTCCTAATCAGGGATTTGAAAAAATAAAAACAAAACTCCTTCAAATAAAATGCTTAATCTCTGGAAGGTTCAATTGAAACGGGGCTTCCTGTGTTGCCTTAATAAATGTAACTGATCTATAAAAATAGAAAAATACACTAAATTTGATTAACTATCCCTTAATACAAATGGAGTAAATGATAAATTCATATTAAGAACACATTTTCTTCAAATCAATGTATATTTTTAGGAATTTGGAGATCTTTGGGGTTTGTTTTCTTGTTGTTTAAAAATAAAAAATATTGCCTACAAGTCTAAAGATAAACAAGCAAACAGACTTTTAAAATCATAGAAGAAAATAAGATTTTAACTTAACTGTACACATATTTTTTTTCTGAACAAAGATGCATCTAGAAAGACATACACTTAATTTGATATTCCTTAAATTGGTAAACTATATTTGCAATTCAAGAAAAATGCTTTTGTAAATAATGATAAAAAACAAAGCTTAATATATAAGAGTTATAAATGCTTTAATATTTGTCAGGAGGAATAGGAAATGGAAATTATATATTTATTATAATCCTTTTTAAACAAACAAACAAAAATGGTTTGTGATGCCATTTAGGAACTACACACTTTTCAGACCACAAAGAAGTATGCTAATACTTCTGTCATATTTTGAATCATTGTGCAGAATTTCTTAGCCCTTTACTATATTAGAAGATACCAGGTTTGCTAACGGGTGTTAAAATATTGTAATTGTATTTGATCTTAGCCAATGAGATGAGTTTTTTTGGATAAACTTTAGAAACGGTTTTTTTTTTAAAAGCATTTTTAGATTACACTGTATGATCTTAAAATTAAGACTGGCAGCAAGAAAATATTAGAAAATATAGGATGTTATAATTGTATAATAGTTTTGGACAAGATTGACCTAAGAATCTCCCAGACTTTTTAGGTTTTTACTGTAAAAATTTTGAAATGTATAAAAAGAAGAGAACCAGTTCCCTCACTAAATAACCATCTTGCAGATCTAATATCTCCCCTTTAAATTTCTCTCTCAACTTATGTATTTATTTTGCTGAAATTTAAAAGAAATACCAGGCTCTTAAATCACTCCATCCCTACATGTTCTCATATGTATCTTTGGGAAAAAAAATGGACAATTTCTTAACATAAAAATAATGGCTCTGTCATGCCTAACAAAATTAACAGTCATTTCTTGGTGTTAAGAATACACACCAATCCATATTCAAGTTTCAGTGACTGTCTAAAAAAACCCTTTTTTTTTAATAGTCCACTTGATGGAATCAAGGCACAACAAGGTCAACTGCATCTGGCTATGATGTCTCAAGTTTCTCTTTCCTAGGGCTGTTTCTCCTTTCCCCATTTATTTTCATGACTTTGCCTTGTTGAAGAAACTGCTCTGACTTCTTTCGAAATTAAAGCTGGGACATCCCTGCTGAAGAAAGTACAATACACGCCTGAGAAAGTGAAACCTGTCAAAATTTTCAAATTAATTTTTGGCTATAGGAAGGCAAAGGAGGGGGAAACCCTGAGACATTTAGGCCTATTTAATGATCTGAATAATTTCCAAAAAGCCATTAAACAATTCCACCCTTCATACTAAAGAGTCTGAAACTCTAATAATCCTGCATAAAACGGGTGTTTTATAACATTACTCTGATATATTGGCAGTTTCTACAATACTTTTTATTTAACAGTATTAACATATTTATGCATAAACTAAATGACATTAAATAAGCAAATAAACGTCTAGCAATTTCAACCTTACAAATACTTTGCTTAGACTGTATAAAGAAATAATTATTTTTAAATCAATCTAAGAAAGAAATACAAGCTGGCATGTCTCTTAACTTTTGTTTTTAGCTGTCCTCCTCCCCCAACTTTAAAGGATCATTTAACCAGACAGGCAGGTTTTCATTTAATTTAATTTGTGTGGAACTTAAATATTAAGTTGAGTTACTAGGATGGTAAACCAATTGATGGCTCTGTCTTTTAAAATCTAATGTTGTACTTTTAAAGGAGAGATATATAGAAAATTTAGAGGATTATAAAATGCTAATGAAAATTACAAGTATTCAAAAAGAGAAAATGAAACTTTCATATATCTCCATGGTATTCATACTAAACAAAAAAGTAAATTAACATATATAAGATTGACTTAGTCTTTCCTTGCAACAGCTTTAGCTAATAAAACTTCAAAAAGATCAGTGATGTACAGTTTTTGAAAATCCAAAATATGAATGACTTTAAATGGAACCATATGAAGTGAATGACAGTAAAGTGATCGTAGATAAAATTACCAAACTCAAATGAAATAAATTCAAAAGGAAAAGAATGAAGGGCAATTAAGTACCTATTTTGACAATTCTTAGTGGTCAAGTTTTTAAAAGTATGACATAGGAACCTTAACCTATCTATAGATGAGTGATAAATGAGGCATTTTGTGTCATTACATTCCCATAAATCACTTTCTTTAACTGCTGACGGCTTTTATCAGATCTAACCTTTTCAAGCTTCTATTAGAGTGCTAACATTTTCAACTTTGACACATGTGCAGTTTACAAATTCTGCAGCTGATTAACTCTGGACAGAAGCTCACTGGCATCATTGTCTTGAAGTTGGGTGAAAGCCTTAGGGTCTCAAAAACTCAGACACTTACATTACAGTACAAAAATCTCAATTAAAGTGAGGGGCTGGGCTTTAGAGTCCCTAAGCAATTGTTTTCTGTTGGGAAACAAACACCAGTAAGACTTCATTTTTCAGGAATTAGGTGACCTAGAAGATACTAAGATACTAAGATACTAAGAACAGAAAAAGATACAGAAAATCCCTGGGTGATAAGGGTTAATTTCTAACCAAATACATTTTTTTATCTTAAAATTTTTTTTGGCAATCAAAAGACACATATATTTTTTCATGTTTCAAGTTTTTATTTAAATTCTAGTTAGTTAACATATATTATAATATAAGTTTCAGGAACAGAATTAAGTGATTCATCAAAAAAAATATTTTTCAAAAAGTAATTGCTACACTTCAGTTCTGACTCAGTCAAAACAAAGAAAACCCAAGATTAATACATTCACGGGGTGAGAAATATGACTACAAATAAGACAGGATTTAAGTGGGGCTGTGTAATAGTGAAACCATTTTAAAAATGAATTCTGTGGAGAGATAATAAATCAAACTAAAATATATAGTTTCACTCTCCTACAAATGTCAATATTCTAAGCTAAAGTTTGTTTTGGATAATTCAAGAGATTGATTCATTTGAAAAAGAAAAAAAATGAAAACTCTTATTCTTCCTACCTTTAAAACAACTGTGTTGCAATTATAAAGACAAAAGCATGTAAAAGGTAATGCAATTTCTGCTCAAGCTATTGTTAAAATACCAGATCTCCATGGGATGCCTTTCACATATAAGTTATAACAACTTATTACCAACATGAAACCTTCTAAACATGTATCAGAAGATGAAACTTTAGAATAATCAAAATATTTGCCTGTTAATAATAGAGAAACAAGGCAAATATGTATAAGTTGAAATCTTTCACAGTGCAGACAAGAGAAGATCAACACTTCATAGTATTTTTAATTTTAATAGTCCCAATTTCTGAGTATAAGAGTCAAATACAACAGTCAAACTTGAGCTTCTGAGGGTCTGATGATTAACATAAGACTGTGAAGGCAGATACCATGCGAATATCAATGTGCTTATATAAATATCACATACATTTGAGTAGATGTGAGTTTGTTCAGACAAAGATATCAAAGAAACTTGTTTAGAAAATATATTTGACACAGACCTTGAAATAAAGCTAAAGTTTAAAAAAATACTGTCTCTGGCAATAATAGCCAGACAGAACAAATCCTTATGCTGGTTGTTTGACCACCAGAAGCCCGCTACTTCAAATAGTATTAGTTTTGATAAGAACTACCGGCCATCAAGCCTAAATAATAAAACCTACAGAGACACACTAATGACACTGAAGTAAAAATGTTCACAGACAGCCTCCTGCGGCAGATTGCCTCTTGTTGATAAATGACAAATCTTAGAAAAATAGTGGGGGAAGGACAACTTTTCTAGCATCCAAACCCACATAGTCTCATAATGTCACCATCTAAGGCCTATCCATGACAAATTAAAAACTTCTTTATTTCACTAATAATGTCACTCATCACAGGAGCTGAATTTGACAATTCAGATGTAAATCCTGGGTTGCCTATGAGTATTCATGACAAAAGCATATTTATCATTTAAAACAAAAGGACATGACTTCTTGGTGTTCATATCAAAGACCAGTGATCGATGAGGCCATGCTAATCAAAAGACAGACTAGAAAGAACACAGATGTTTGCTACTTTGATTAAGAAAAGACTATTCCCTCCCCTAAAACTTGCCCAATATGCCTATTTCAAATAGTTTTAAATATATAATTTTAAATAGATATCTAAGAGTTTAAATTTTTCAGCTGTAGCTTCTACAATAAAATCGATTTTTTTCCCCCAACCTCAAATTACAGAAGCAAAATTCCTGAAACCAAAGAAAGAGCAAACTACAAGTGAGGAATAATTCCTCAGAGGTAACCCATAGAGGATTTCCACAATTGGTTTTAGCCTTCTCAATTGTTATTTTGAATCCAGGAAATGAAGAGAAAGAAAGTCTATCATCCCAAACTTGTATAAATAGCACAACTGTGAGCTGAAATCAATGTGAGGAGCTGTAAAGACAGCATGTTTAAGACGTTTTTGCCATATTTGTTTCTGACCATTATGTCTCTGCTGTTTCAAATGCTCTTCAAGTCGAAAAGTATGTAAAAATTGCCCATGTCCATATTTTGAGGTTTACTTAAAACCTAAAACACAATTAATTCTGGTGATTTTAGCATGCTTCACCATTTTGGATGAGGCAGACCAAAAATAGGTGTGTCGGGGGCACCTGGGTGGCTCAGTGGTTTAAGCCTCTGCCTTCGGCTCAGGTCATGATCTCGGGGTCTTGGGATCGAGCCCCGCATCGGGCTCTCTGCTCAGCGGGGAGCCTGCTTCCTCCTCTCTCTCTGCCTGCCTCTCTGCTTACTCATGATCTCTCTCTGACAAATAAATAAATAAATCTTAAAAAAAAAAGGTGTGTCATTAACAACAACAACAAAAAGATACTTACAGCTGGAGCTATTGATAGCACTTCTTCCCATTCCACTGATGAAGAGCTACCATCAGGACTGGCTAATAGAAATCCAATTTACAAGGCCCTGCTCATTTGAGTGCCTTTCAAGATGCACAGGATTGGTAACCCTTCAGATTTGCAAATAGATGTCTGCTCTTCCAGGGCAGAATGATTTTAATGTGGTTCCTGGGAAGTCATCAAGCTAGGTCACCTTGAAGATGTGGATAGTAGGGTTAGGGGTGGGGAAAGCCTACTTGGGAGATGATCTGTTTCCTGCCAATCTTCCTTGGCTGCTCTTTAATCCCAGTGAAACACACTTGTTGACAAACTTTTAATATGTGTGTATGACAAACAACACAACACAATTTAAAGCCATACTGGGGGAAGGAACTACTTTTGCATTAAGAGAATGATTGTGTAGTTTGATGCCACCAGCTGAAATCCTAGGTAGACAGAAGTCTCCCCTTCTGGTAGGATCATCTTCCTCTCAAAATGATGGGCACATCAAAATCACATGGTCACTGTACACCTACATCACCTGTGCTTCCTTGTCTAAAAACCCTATGCCACATTAAATGTGCCACTGGTGTTAGGCCAGCAAGGACAGTCATTCTATTTTACACAACTGAGCTGCGTCCACCATTTTGTATGACTGAGTTGCATCCCTATTTCACCAGGGTTGACTTTTTGCCAGCTGCAGTGACTATTATTATGCCCTACTTGTAATGGGGATGTCCACCTTTGTAAGTTTATACTGGCTTCTCACAGAGGGAATTAAGGGTTGACTATTTCAGAGAGCGTAACACTCAATATATTGAGGTATTTATAGAATAACAAAAATCTTTCACCTTTTGGCCCTTTTATGAAAAATTTACTGAATGCCTAATATATTTAATATTCAGTAGCATGTGAGAATAATTTTTATGCAACTCTGATAGTTAGAAAGATAGATAACTCAATTATTAGATCATCTATCAAAATATTCAGATGTATAAGAGGCTACTAAAAAGATTGATGACTGAGAAAGTCCACTGATTCTCTAGCCATCATATTCATGCATTTGGCCAGACAACATTTTTCGCTGCCTTCACAAGCAAGCTTCATTACCCATCACTCCACTGAAAAGAGTTTATTATGAGGCTGCCATCTTGGCAAGACTATTATTTAGATGATAAATGCTGAGGGAGAAAAAAGTGTGTCTACTTTTTTTTTTTTTTAAGAAAAAAGATGAGCTTTTCTGACAGATAAAACAAACAGCATCTACATTTCTAATTAACTTAAATTTGGCAGATACAAATATAGGTCAGTTAAAGCTATGATGTTATCTTCTGTCTGAATTTTACCCTTAATTTGTAAAATGTAAATTAACTAATTAGAAGAAAAACAGCATGATTAGTGACAAAATGCTTCAGCTGGGTCTTTGCTTCCTGACATTTATGATCAACTATAATGAATTATTGCTTTTTAAAATAATTGATAGCATATATATATTTTTTTTCTTACCACAGTGCAAGAAATTTTACTAAGAATGTATAAAAAGAAGGCCAGGAACCTCGCAAAACAACAGAACTTTGTAGTGTACTTTCTGGGGAAAAGATGCATATAGAATGCCATAATATTAGAAGAAACTGGATTAATTTATGCCTGTGTATGTACCTAAGGGTGAATTTGGAGGAAAGAAGTGTGTAGAGATTAAGTCACTAATAAGCCCAGTAAAAAGACTGTCAAAACTTAACCCTTTCCCTGTTATCTCAAGTGGATTTGCTGTGTACTCCAAGCAATCAGTGAGAGTGGTGTGTGTGTGCGCACGTGTGTGTGTGCACATGCGTGGATCTGCATGCCGGATTAGGGGTTAAAATGTAACTCGGAGAATGGTTAGAAAAGAGAAAAGGATTTGGCTACTTGAGTTTCAGTAGGAAAACCTGTCATTGTTAAGTAGGATTAATCTATGTAATAGTTAAGGAAAAAGAGGTTTTCAACTATGCCTATGTAGGTAAAGACTCCACAATGAGAAGTACATCCACAATGTCAGATATAGGTGTCAATGAAAAATTACATAAAATCCTGAAAGGTTGGGCCTGTGGAGGTAGCCCCGCTTTCGAGTATGGCGTGTGTGTGACCAGGCCCTGGGCAGGCAAAGCGGGATCAGGGCTGTCAGTCCTCATAGCTCACAAACTTAGAGGTCTAATCTGAATCAGGAATACCAGGAAATTGGAGCTGAAGCTTGTGGATTCCTAGAAAGGAGCTAAACGTGCTTTGTCAGTACTGGGCATTGGTTTCCAGTGACATAACAACATCTGAAAGGGCAGAGAAAATAGAGAAATAATTCAAACAAAGACGTATAGTGATGTCCAGGGTGCTACTGGACAGTTCAGGTACTGTGCAAAACAGGTGAATAGTTAAACAACTAACTACTGCAAAAATCCAGTCCTAATTTTAGGTTACGTCACTAAAATATTTACCTCGGACAAGCGTACCTTAATTTCATTTAGCAGACAGTTATCACATTTGGAAACAATTTGAAGAAAATACTGGAATACTCCTTTTTTTCCAATATTATGACAAACACATAAAACCTTCCACAATTTGCAGAGTGCAGTTTAAATGCTAGGAGAATATTGTCAGACTTATTTTATATTTACTAGTTGTGGAGATGGCAGGAAAACCTTTCTAAATAGCTACTCTTGATGAAAAGCATTTGGCTTACTACTTTCTCTATTTTAGAAATTCATTAGTGGTAAACATTTTTTCTCTCATCCTCATCCCCACACCGCTGTAATAGGGCATTAAGAAATAATATGGGTTACTAGTCAAAGTTCCACTTCACAGTAGATAAATCTAACACAGAACATATTTATACAAGACAGAAAATTCTCTTGACAGCTCTCTGGTCTTCACCTAACTCTTCAACCTCTTAACACATGATCTTATGTATAAGATGACTACTTCAAAAGCTCCCTAAGATTTACTTTCATGTACATTAATTTTGTACTTTGGAGGTAATCCTCAAACATCTAAACTCCAATAAATTGTTTCTATCACAAAGATAAAGAAAGACTGCAAAATATATTACAGCATAAAGACTTCCTCATTTGTTTCATTTTTCTATTTCGAGGATTAACAATCTCCACTCACATGTATCATTCTGAAAGATGAATTTAATTTCTTTTAATTAAAAGCATTAATAGCTCCCACAAAGATTTTTGGCTTGATGGTCACTGGAGAAAAAAAAAAAAACTAGAGAAACTTAAAAAGCAATCATTTATGTTTACTTAAATTTTTAAATATTTCTGCATTGAAGGCAGCATTTGGTGTTCATCTGCAAAGGAGGAGAAAGGCAGGAAGAGCAATGCAGTGAGTGTCGGGTACCCTGACCGAACCTGGGTCCCTCAGTACCACAGGAAGGTCAGATCCTTTCAGGGTTGTACTGGTGTGTCAGAAAACGTCAACAAACATCACACCGTGGGAAGGAGAATGACCTTTCAGTTCTTTACATTTGGGCTGCCGATGGAGCTTTGGACAGAGGGTATGCATGAATGGTTTTCCTAGCTCCTTGGCAAATGCAACTTCCAAAAGTCTGCTTTCAAGTGTGATTGTTAAAAGCCCTAGGTTTTCACATTTTGGTACAACTTTCTAAACCCATATAACTCATGATGGAAAGCGATGTCAGGTTAACCATCAATACTCCACATAATCAGATTCAATGCAACTAGACTAAGATTACTGTACAACAGTTAAATGCAAGAGATGAAGGTTGAGAGTCAATAAATGTAGAAACAATTTTATTCATCCTAACAGTAATTCACTCTAACAGTAACTTATTGTTCATCAGTTCTCTCAACTTAGTTGTCTTCTTTCTCTCCCTGTTCATAAAAAAGAGCATTTCTCTACACTCCTCTGTGAAGATCCACTTTGCCTATTTACTGTGGATGATCCCTGAATCCTACCTATCTCTGAGTCATCACTTGAACTCCTATTCTATAACCCAGTGGTCTTTGGAAATCTCTAAACATCACAACTGAAGTTATTACTACACTTGATCTTAGCCAAAAGGCCGAGAAGCGATACAACTGAAGTTATTACTAAACTGCATTATTTTCCACTCTGAATTCTTTAACAGCATCATTATTCTCTCTACACCACCAATATCAACACCTTAAAGTTGTCAGTGTACCACACGGCCCAATACAACCACATTTAGTTCCTTGACAAATTCTGTAAATTCTGTCTTTGTCTCCTCTGTAATTCTGTGAAATCTTCTTCCATTCCCACCTACCGTTATGATTTGGGAATTAATGGATTATTTCAATACAGACAACGGTGTGAGCAATTGTGTTTCTATCCCCAACTTCTGGCTTCTGTCTGCTTGAAGCAACGTTACCAGAACATCCATCTTAAAGTTAGGTCCTAATTATGCTACTCTTCTATCAAAAGAATCTCCCCTTGCTTTCTGGCTCTATGACTATGATGTGGGCACTTAAACACTCTATGCCTCACCTTTCTCATGTGAATGGGGACAAAATACCAGTATCTGCCTCATAGGATTCTTATGTGGATCAAAGAGGATAGTACACAGAAGTGCTTAAGCCAGGGCTTAAGCACTCACTGGCTTGTGCTCAGTGCTAGCTATTTTTGTCATCCATGTACATGTTTTGTTTCCCAATTAGATCGAATTAAACTCCTTGAACGCAAGATGAAATTTTGCTTATCTTTGCATGCTCTAAATGCATAATATGGCTATCCCTACATCAAGGAACTCAATACATATCTACTGAACTTAGTCATATATCTATGCTACTACTGATGGACCATTTTGCTAGAACATGTTGCATTAGGAATATGTAGTAGTAAAGATATTCATTTTACATTAAAATAATGAAAGGCAGCTGGAGCTGATCAAAATTTTGGTCTAGTGCCGAGTCAATATGGTTTTACACCTGACCTATGCTCACAACCATTTGACTTCATTTTTACCACTTTATAATTAATATAGAACGCTCTGCAAGTGTTATAGCTGAAACTGTCTGGGATGACTATGATAGACTTACATCTACATAAGTTGATGAGCTTTATGAATTAAAAAAAACTCTTTTTGCTAAATAAAGGAATTTTGCATTAATTTTGAATTTATGATCACTTGGAACAAGCTATCAGGGATGCTATAGGACTAAATTTAAAATGTGTAGGTGGTGGTGGTTAGCCAAGCTGCCAGTGATAAAGGGAAGAAAATGGCAAAGAGGAAAATATAAGGAGAAGTAGGAAGGGGTTAACAGGATTGTTAACCTTGCTGGCAGAATCCCTGTAAGAAAATAAGGATGAACAAAATGGTAAAACATCTTGATGTTAGCGATTCAGGTAGGAAAGAGAGTAAAACAAGGGAATGGAATACATAAATCATAAGTAGACTAAGAATAGAAAGGAGAGAACAAGAAAACAGAAGAGAATCTAATTTGCTTGTGTTAAATGGAATAAGTGGATAAATGGAATTCATAGTAGGAGTTTAGTTTTTATGAGAGTATGACTTTCAGGGTCAATTAGAAATGAGAAGGAAAGGAAGTTTACCATTGTTGTTATGTGTCCACACAGGTTTTTTGTTTTATGAGAAGAAGAGTATGAGACATGCCAATTGTATTCATGGCTCATTTTCCATACTCTACACATGTGAGAGGAGAATGCAAGGGCAAACTAGGGCAACACAGCCTCATTACCTATAAGTCACCCATCCCAGGAGATTCTTGAATGATCAAATACCACAAGATGCTCAGAAATGGAAATGTGTCTCGTAAATGTAGAGGCAGAGAAAAGGCATAAATTCCATGAACAGGGCTCTGTCTCACCAAAACACGGCCAGCTTTATATCAGTCCAAGTGGCAGCAGAAGCCCTTGGTGAATGCTAATGAAAGATGACTGAAGAAAGCTGCCTTCTAATAACCACACACTTATTATCCAATCTTTGGCCTTGACCATACCAAAGGCTTTCCCTTTGCTGGGCAAAACATAGTAACTGAAATTCCCATTTCAACTCTAAGGATCCTGGGAGAAAGAGACCTAGAGGTCTGTTTGAGAGACAGAGAGAGAGAGAGAGAGAGAGAGATCAAAAGGAAGAAACCTGAAGGTTTGCACAATTCTCTCTCATATTCTATTCATAGTTGATGCTTAAGAAAAATTGTGTATAGTAACAATGAAATCTATAACTTAAATAGCAAATATGCTTACAAGGTTTACACTGAATAAGACAAATTGTTTATAATGTGTTGAACTATGTGTTAAAAACCATAATTGAGAGACATCTACTTGGAGCCAAGATGAGGTAACAGGGACTGGATTTATCCTCCTTCTGGAAAGAAATAAATGGAATAGATGATGACAGATGATGAGAGCAATGAGGAACAATGATCTCTGAGTGATGGGAAACAAAAAAGGCAGGCCCCCAACCCACTTCTTGGAGAGAATTTTCAGGCTGCAGTGTGAAGATGAAGAACTTAGGTGAGTCTCAATGGGTCTCTCTGAGTTGAGGAAATAGAGTTGGAAGGATGGGAAGACCAGGCAGTCAGAATCTATAGGACAGAATCCAGCAGAAGAAAGCTGCATAGAGAAGGAATTCCAAAGAGTATCTGTAGGTCTCCCTTGAGTATATGACAGAATATTGATCAGTACATGTATGACTTGAACATTCCTTGATCAATTTGAACGAACTGCTAATTATAGCACAGTCCACTTTATAATAGCAGAACAAACTTTCTTTTCAAGTGCACATGGAACACTTACCAAGATAGCCGTAGTCTAGGCCATAAAAGAAATCTAAATAAATTTTTAAAGGATGCAAATTTGTTTCTGATCTCAATGGAATTAAGTTAGAAATGAATAATAAGAAGATAATGTGAAAATTTTGGAACAAAATACCCTAAATACATCTACATAGTTTGTGAATTAATGAAGAAATGAAAAGAAAAATTAGAACGTATTTTGAAATAAATATGAAAACCCTACATACAAAATTTTGTGGAATAGAGCCACAATAGTTCTTTGAGGTAAATTTACAGCACAAAATTACCTATCTCGGAAAAATAGAATGGTTTTGAATCTATAACTTCAGCCTTCTCCCTTAGGAAACTAGAAAAAGAAGAGAAAGTGAAAGTGAAACTAAAGAAAAGGAAAAAATAAACAGATTACATCAGAAATCAATGAAAGAAAAATACCAACAATCAATACAACTAAAAATTGGTTCTTTCAGAAGACCATAAAATCGATAAACCTCCAGGCACATTGACTGATCTGGTAAGAAGCTACAGTTACCAATATCAGGAATGAAAAAGTTGACATCACTACAGACATATTCTACTGCTATTAGAAGAAAAAGGGGATATTCTGAGGAAGCTTATCTCAATACATCTCTCAATTTAGATGAACAAATTTTTTGAAAGATACAAAGTACTAAAGTTCATTAAAAAAACCCCAAAACAAAAACAAAAACCAACTTGAATCATTCTTACATCTATTAAACAAGTCAATTTTCTAGTTACAAACCTTCCAACAACAACAAAAATAGGCACAGATGTTTGACTATGAAATTCTACCTAAGAGTTAAGAAAGAAATAATAACAAATATGCACAAACTTTTCCAGAAAATTGAATAGGAGGGGAAACCTCCTAACTCATACTATGAGTCAGCATTACTCTAATACCAGACAAAGACTTAGCAGGAAAAATAAACCACAGACCATTATCACTCATAAATGTAAAAGAAAAAGTTCTTAACACATCTTCAATGAATCAAATCCAATGAAATATAAAAAAGATACTTTTTTCATGACCAAGTGGAATTTACCCAGGAATGCAAAGTTGGTGTAACATTCAGGACTTGATCACTATAATTCACCATTTTAACCTATTACTAAAAAAAAAAAATAATGCCCATTTGACAATCTTTTTTTTTTTTTCTAAAGATTTTATTTATTTATTTGACAGAGAGAGATCATAAGTAGGCAGAGAGGCAGACAGAGAGAGTGAGAGGGAAGCAGGCTCCCTGCTGAGCAGAGAGCCCGACGTGGGACTCGATCCCAGGACCCTGAGACCATGACCCGAGCTGAAGGCAGCAGCTTAAACCACTGAGCCACCCAGGAGCCCCCCATTTGACAATCTTAATTGACACAGAAAAGCATTTGACAAAATCCAACATCCATTTTTGATATAAATCTCTCAGCAAGCTAGGAATAGTAAGGAGTTTCCTTGACCTGATACAGAACATCTACAAAAACTGATAGCTAATGTTATTTTTAATATGAAAGATTGGATGCTTTTTTCCCCCAGAAAGGTGATTTATGTTGTTCACCACTATTTATACCCTTGTATAGGAGATTCTAGCCAGTGCAGTTAAGAAAGAAAAAAAAAAAAAAAAAAAAAAGCATCCAAATTGAAAAAAAAAGTGAAACTGTCTTTATTTACAAGTGATATGGATGTCTACGCAGAAAATCCCATGGCATCTACCAAAAGAGTAAAGTATTAAAATGAGTTTTACAGAGTTATAGGGTATAAATCAACATAAAAAATCAACTGTATTCCTCTACAGTAACAATGAACAATTGGAGATTAAAACAAAAACTATCATTTCTTTTTTATTTTTATTTATTTACTTATTTATTTTGAGAGCGAGCACACACATGTTGTGCATGAGTAGGGGCAAGAGGCAGAGGGAGATAGAGAATCTTGAGCAGGCTCCACACTCAGCTTGAAGCCCAATGTGGGGCTTGATCTCACAGCCCTGAGATCATGATCTGAGCCAAAACCGAATCAGATGCTTAACTGACTGAGCCACCCAGGCACCCTCAAGACTATCACTTCTAAAAGAATCAAGCAATATAAAACACATAGGGATTAATCTAATGAAAATGTGAGAGATTTGTACACTGAAAACTACAGGGCATTTTTATGAAAAATATTAAAAGGCCTAAATAAATGGAGAGATACTGTGATCACGGGTCAGAAGACTCAATATTGTTAAGATAACAATTATTATCAAATTGACCTACAAATTCAATGTAATCCCTATCAGAATCCCAATAGACTTTTTTGGGGTGAATTTATAAGATGATTCTAAAATTTATATAGTAATGTAAAGGGCCTAGCGCAGACAAAAACCACTTTGAAAACGAAAAATAAAAAGTTCGAGAATTTGTATAGTTTCCAAAAATATAGCTATAGTGATCAAGATGGTAGAGAACTGGTATAGACAAATTGATCAATGGAACAAAATAGAGAATTCAGAAAAAGGCCTACACATAAATGATCAATTGCTTTTTGACAAGTATGCAAAGGCTATTTAGTTGTCTTTACAACAAATGGTTCTGAAACAACTGCATATCCATTTGCTAGAAAATGAGCTTTGATCCACATATCATACCGTATATAAAAATTAACTGAAGATGGATGCTAGACCTAAATGTAAATCTAAAATAAATCTTTTTTTTTAAGATTTTATTTCTTTATTTGACAGAAAGAGAGTGAGAGCACACAAGCAGGAGGAGCAGAGGGAGAGGGAGAGGGAGAAGCAGACTCCCTGCTAAGCAGGGAGCCTGATATGGGACTCTATCCCAGGACCTTGGGATCACGACCTGAGCTGAAGGCAGACCCTTAACTGACTGAGCCAACCAGGTGCCGTAAAATAAATTTCCTAGAAAAAAGGGGGGGAATCTTTATGATTTCTTTTAGAGATTTTTTTTTTTTTCAATTTTAAGTAATCTCTACCCCCAACATGGAGCTTGAACGCACAACCCCAAGATCAAGAGTCACAAGTTTCACTGACTGAGCCAGCCAGGTGCCTCTGTGATTTCTTTAGATCTTTTAATCTTTAAGATTTCCTAGATGTGGGGGCGCCCGGGTGGCTCAGTGGGTTAAGCCACTGCCTTCGGCTCAGGTCATGATCTCAGGGTCCTGGGATCGAGTCCCGCATCGGGCTCTCTGCTCAGCAGCGAGCCTGCTTCCCTCTCTCTCTCTCTGCCTGCCTCTCTGTCTACTTGTGATCTCTGTCAAATAAATAAATAAAATCTTTTAAAAAAAGATTTCCTAGATGTGACATCACAGGCATAGTCCATAAAAGAAAAATAGGTAAATTACACTTTATTAAAATTAAATGGAAAGCCATTGTTCAGAGAATGAAAAGATAAGCAACAGACTGGGAGACAATATTTCATATTTGATCACATGTCTGATAAATGACTTCTATCCAGAATATTGTTTTTAATTTTATTTACTTATTAGACAGAGATCACAAGCAGGCAGAGAGGCAGGCAGAGAGAGAGGGAGAGGCAGGCAGAGAGAGAGAGGGGGAAGCAGGCTTCCCACCGAGCAGAGAGCCCGATGCGGGGCTCGATCCCATGACCCCGGGATCACGACCTGAGCCAAAGGCAGAAGCTTAACCCACTGAGCCACTCAGGTGCCCCCAGAATATTTTTTTTAAAAAAACTTCCAAAACACAATATGGAAAGAACCCAAAAAATGAGCCAAAGACTTGAACAGACACTTCTCCAAAGAAGACAGGTAGCAAACAAGCATGTAAAAAGATATTCAATGTCACTTGTCATTATAGAAATGGAAATTAAAATCACACCGAGACAGTACTACACAACTCTTCAATAGCCTAAAGTTAAAAAGACAGAACATACCAAGTGGCGGGGAAGCTGAGGAACACCTGAAACTATCAAACCGCTGGTGGGAATGTAAAATGGTATAACCACTTTGGTAAACAGTTTAATCATTTTGCAGAAAGGTCAACATACATTTATTGTTATGTCCCAACCATTTCATTCTGAAGTATTTGGCTAAGAGAAATGAAACCATATTTTTACATAAATATTCAAAGGAGCTTTGCTAACAGCAAGAACTAGAAACAACTTAAATGTCAATTAGTAGGTGAACAGATAAATAATGGTATAGTATAGCAAAAAACAAACAAACAAAAAACAAAATGCAAAACAAAACAATACAAAAAATAAAAAGCAAGCCAAAGTACATGATTTATGATTCCATTTCCAGAACTGAATCTATAGTGAAGAAAGACAATTAGTGGTTGCCTGGGTGCAGAGAGAAGTGAAGAGACTAAGAGGAAGGTCTCTAAGGAGGCCCAAGAATTTTAGGGGTGGTAGGTATGTATGTTCAATATCAATATGATAACTTTTTAAGTCTATATAAACATGTGTCAAAACTTGTCAAATTGTGTACTTTAAGTATATGCAGTTTATTATGTCAATTACACCTCAATAAAGCTATTTTTAAAACTATTATTTATTAAAACAGACTTGCTTTTTATGTGCAACCAACTGCAATTCAGAAAAAAAAAAAAAAAAAGAACTCCATTTAAAATAAAACATTTCTTAACAAATGTTCCAGGTCCTGTTCTCTTCTGAATTCAGACCAATCTTCAGACAGTTCAGTCAGAATTTGTGAATGTGAACCATATACAAAAGACTTCTCTAATTCTATGGATTTCAAATCCAACAATTCAGGGGTTAATATATTCTGGGTATACTGGTATATATGACAGGCTTTTATAATAATCCTACAGATACATATTTTGAACATAGAATAAGGGCTCTTGAGAAAGCAAGAAGGGAACATCTGCCCCATTTTTCGCTAACTTTATGGAGGTAAATATCTAAACCACATATGCTGGAGAGATTTTAGATCTGCTAAGTGAACCCGTTAACTGAGTAAGGTAGCCGCTTAAAACAGATTTCTCACCACGGCTGACATGAAACTGCCTGGTGGTACAGAAGGTGCACAGGTGTGAATTCAGAGGTAAATCTAGGTTCAGGTCCCATTCCTGCAATTTATGGCCTCAGGCCTTACAATCAGACCCCTCCAAAACAGAGGTTTGGTCTCTACTGCCTGTCATAGTGCTTGCTGACCTGAACTTTTATTCCTTAATAAGGCTTTAATCCTCTCATCAACACTCTGTTTGAAAACAGAAAGGCTACAAACACAAGGGCTGTTTGGCAAATACCTAGCCAAGGCTAGGTAAAGAAGAAGTTGACATCAGTACTGCACGTAGATTGGCAGGATCACCTAAGGTTTTCAAAAGAAAAGAAAAACTCCCAAGGTCCAGGCTCTACCCAACATCAATTAAATCAGTTCTCCAGGGAAAAGACCCCCATCAGTATTTTTAAAATGCCCCTCATGTGATTTCAATACATGGTGAAGTTTGAGAATCACTGACCTACACCCCCGAACCATTTTAGCCTCAGTTTCAATCTGATCTCCAGTATTCTAGAATGAGTCTCAGAAATGGATTCTGTATTCTTGGGCTCCTGACTCTATC
This sequence comes from Meles meles, assembly GCF_922984935.1. NCBI lineage: Eukaryota > Metazoa > Chordata > Mammalia > Carnivora > Mustelidae > Meles > Meles meles. The sequence continues at coordinate 60,632,237 of NC_060071.1, read as the reverse complement.
CATGTTCCTGGGTTACTTCCTATTGGCAGAATCTCTATTATTCTTCCCTCACTCTCTCTGCAAGATCATCATAGCTGTGTCTCCGTCTTCAGAATCACTGCCCCATCATTTGCTTGTTAGTTTGGTGTGAGGCAACTTTTCTGAAGCATATGGGACCCATTAATTCTATCACAGTGGGTCAGCAGAAGAGTCATCCTTTCAACAATTCTTTGGTCCCCTGATTTGGAAAACTGGTCAATACACTCTATTCCCCCCACTCTCCCAAATCTTGTGCATGCCTTAAGACTGTAATCAGATATCATTCCGAGAAACTACAATTCAGTAATATTTCTTTGTATGTCTATTTCCTTTCTCTTTAGTCCTTCAACCCATTCCAGTTATTTAACAACTGTCTCTTCATTGCAAATATCACTTAAAAAGCCTAAGGAACATTTCTATTCCTTATTCAGTTCTGGATTTAAAGTCAACATGGAAAATAATTAACAACAGCAGACAATATGAGTTCCTTGGTGGGGAAAATTCTTGCATTTCACATCGCAAATGCAGAAAAAAAATGTTATAAGAATTCATTCTTTTTTTTTTTTTTTGAAGATTTTATCTATTTATCTGACAGAGATCTCAAGCAGGCAGAGAGGCAGGCAGAGGGAGGCGTGCGGAAGCAGGCTCCCTGCTGAGCAGAGAGCCCAATGCAGGACTCGATCCCAGGACCCTGAGATCATGACCTGAGCTGAAGGCAGAAGCCCTACCCACTGAGCCACCCAGGTGCCCCAAGAAATCATTCTTATAAAAGTACTACAGACACAGCAGACAGTTCCTTCGTCCTTTTCAAATACTTCGAGGTTATTCCAGCTAATAACAGTGTCAAGTATTTGTCTGGAACAACGGAACATCAATATCTCACAACCATCTCCACTCTAAGAGATGGAAAAGCAAATTATTATATTTTACCTTTACAGAAGTCCTCTCCAGTGCATTTGCTAATTACTAGTCAATCTGTCTCTTGTTGTTGCTGATGACTACTTGTTAGTATACCAGAGCAGAGCCTTCTGAGGCTCTGTAATTGAAGGTTTGCAAGAGCTTCTATGCTGAGGCACATACTCCAACTTAAGACAGATGTGATCAGCCTTGTTTTTAACAGGACTGAAATAACTAGAAATCTGTGATTTGGCTAATTGCAGGCTTCCAGGAAGTATCTTAACACAGGAAAAACTTTGGCCATCCTCTGAAAAAAACACCTTCCTTGACTCTAACTACTAGGCAGCCCCATTCTAAATGCCTCACCTCTCAAGGCAGTACAGACCAGAGAAAGCAATTGCTAAACCGTTGAGTAAATAACCAATCTTTAAAATATACTTAGAGGTAAGAACTAAAATCAAATCAATTCTTGTGGCAAAAGGAATTAGCTTAGCACTGCCTCTAGGAGAGTAGACTCTCTGGAGCCAAAGGTTCAAAATTCTGACATATGGAACTCAGCTCTTAATCTTTTCAGTGATACATAAATGTGATCAAGACCATATTTCCTCTGGTGCTCATTTCCCCTCAGATCCTAACACCAGTACAAAAAATGACTTTGGAAGATACATGCATTTGCTTCCTTTGATTCTGCTATTTAGAACCATTCAAGAGAGGCTCATGGCCTGGCCCAAAACTTAAGAGGATTCTGCTCTGGGCCCTTCGAGTTATATCCTAACCCATGGGGTGAGGAATCTACAGGACCAAGGGGACATCCCACTTGCTGTATATTCCCCCAATCCCTATCTAGGCTACACTTCATGGACCAGGGACCTTAGAACTGATCACCTACTGGCCCCTCCACCAGCCAGGTATTTTACCAGCTTTTGGGCATTTGATGATAGATTAAATATGTAGATAAGATGAAACTCAATATTAACTGGAGGAAGGTGACAAGTAAACAAGAAATTACAATATTTGAAAAATGTTATGAAATTATTAGCAGAACACAGGAGTGGGTACCAAACCCTAGCTTGGAATGCAGGAAGGTTTCCCAAAGGGATGTCAGCCAAGCTGAGTAGTCCAGGAGGAGTTTATCTGGTAAAGAAGGTAAATAAAAATGTCTACTCAGAAGACCTCTAAATTCCATCAGACAGGGATATACAGAAGAAAGAGACACAGGGGAACTAATATTTGTTGACTGCCAGGCACTTTGAAAGAGCTTTACGTGTTTTAAATAACTGATCTTCGTGACCACGTGGTCAAGAAGGTATTACTGACACCATTTTATGGGAGAAAACAAAGACTCAGGGAGATAAAGTCAGTTGTTCCTGGTCATGGGATTGGAAAGTGGCAAGAACAGGAGAGAACAGGAGAGAGTCCCTCCCTTGTTTCAAGGATCACTAAAACGGGAAATCATGTTGAAACCGAACTTGGCCTTGTGCTTGGCAGTCAGTTAGTGTCGATCCTCTCTGAGAGAAGTAAAGAGGTGTATCTACAAACCGCCCTTCAGCTTCTCATGGAGGCCAGCGTGTGCCCAGAATGGCAGCTGGCAGGGCTGAACTTGCAGCTGAGATATCCACATTTGTGACCGGTAATTGTCGGTCACTGCGCGCGTGCTGCCTAGCTGCTTGTGGAGCTTTGCTCTTTAGGGTCACTTAATATTTTCCTTCAAATAGACCCACCTTATCTCCAAACACTGGAAGTGAGCACAACGTGTCTGCTCCTACTTCTCTGAAAGGCCACATGTATGTTCAGAACCCATGTATGAAACTTGGCCTCAGATTATAGAATTACTTTTTTCTTTTTTTAACTGTCACCCTCAGGTATGAATATATACTTAGTAATATAGGTCAAATTGTCAAAGAACTCACATTTTGATTAAAGAAGTCGAATGAGAAGGCTTCTGGTGTTGATTGTACAAGGAAATATGGTTTCTATACCATTTGTATTTATAGCTCTATGTAAATATGGGATATATAAATACATGTATATCTAAATATGTAAGTATTTTCTTTTTTTTTTTAAGATTTTATTTATTTATTTGACAGAGAGAGATCACAAGTAGGCAGAGAGTCAGGCAGAGAGAGTGAGAGGGAAGTAGGCTCCCTGCCGAGCAGAGAGCCTGATGCGGGACTCGATCATAGGACCCTGAGATCACGACCTGAGCCGAAGGCAGTGGCTTAAACCACTGAGCCACCCAGGCGCCCCAAAATACGTATTTTCTTTACAATCATATATATAGCCTTATATAATTTGGGGCTATGTTATGGTCCAAGTGCGCTTCTAAGAAGTACTCTTTATTTCCTTTAACTCTACAGAAATAGAAACTGTAGAGATCTGAGGCACTCTTTGATCAAAGTTCATACCCGGGATAGGGACCTGCACACTGGAAAGGCAGCTTAATGTTCTGTACTCAAAGTCTTTGACTTCAGGAAAGGTGATGGCATTGTAAAATGTAAATTTTTCTGAGGTTAATTAAGCCAGGGAAAATTCTTGACGCTTTGGTTACAAAGGACTGAGGGGTACACTGCATATAGTAATTAACAATAGCAACATAAAGCTCTTTAATAGAGGCTTGTATTCAAACAAATCGATGCTTATATAAGTGTTTATTCTTTCACTCAGATAGGGATAAATATTATGAAGAAAGTCCAACCCAGTGAGGAGGGAGAGATGACTGAGGTGAGGCCATTTAGACTGAGTGGTCATGGAAGGTATCCCTGAGGAGGGAAATTTGAGTAGACACCTGAATGATAGGAGGAGCTCACCATATGGAGATCCAAATGAAGAAAACTCCAAGTAGAAGAATTAGCCAAAGTAAGAGTTCTGAAGCAGAAATAAGCAGTATAGATTTAAGGAAGGCCCAGAAAGGGAGTGTGGCTACAGAAGTATAAGAGAGAGAGGGAGCCTTAGTTGAAGTGGGGAGCGGGGGGCAAGTGTGCAGACAAGTAGGGGTAGAGGAGAGCCAGATCATGCAGGGCTCTGAATGTCATGAGAAACAGTTTGGATTTTATTTGAAACATGATGGGGAGACACTGAGAGGTTTTGAGCAGGAAGTGACATAATCTGATTTGTATTTCCCAAGAGTCGCTCTGGCCAGGGTATGAGAAACGGACCACAGGAATGTAAAGGTTAATGTCTGGAGATCAGTTCGGGAGCTACAGCAAAAGTTCAAGAGATGATGACACAGTGAGGTGATGGCAGCTGAGAAGGGGATACTGAGGCATGATTTGAGTTATGACAAAGATGGAGCTGAAAGGACTTTCTCGTAGGTTGGTGATAGGTTTGGGTTTTTGGCTCAAGTATTTGGGCAAATTGTGGCACTGTTAGTTGAGATTGGGAGGAATTGGGGGAGCCCCAAGCCTGGGGAGGAAAATCAAGGGTTTAGTGTTAGACATGTTAGGTTTCAGATACCTATTGGATATCCAAGAGGAGGTACTGAATGGACAGTTCTATAAACAAACAAATTTGTACTCAGTGAAAATATTAGGGCTGGCATCAAGAATTAGGAGTTACTATTATAGAGATGGTATAAAAACCATAGGCTCCGATGAAATCTCCAAGAGAGACCCCTGCAAGTGAAAGTGGATAGCAAAGGGAAATGGGCTGAGCACTGAGTTCCAGGGCCCAGCTCCAGTGTAGAGCTGGGAGGAGGAAAAGCCAGTAAAGCAAAATGAATATGGTGCTAGAATGGCAGGAAGCAAGAGTATCTCTCAGAATTCAAGAAAAGATGTTTTAATAAAGATGTAGGGTATGATCAACTCTGTCAAAGTTGCTGAAAGGAAGAGTAAGAATATCCACTTACACAAAAAAGGAAAACTTCTGTAGAAACATTAAACTAAAAATTAAGGGCTCTGTAGTTACTTATGTGAGAAAATGGGTTTATATAACGTCATGATTCTACAAATATTAATTGAACAGTCTTAATTGTAAAATCCAGCATTTAATCTAAAAATAGTAAGACAATTTGGTAACAGTGTTTACGATAACTAGAAGCTTATCACACAAATAAAGCAATTAGCCCAAATGCCAACCAGCCAACAGCTTCCTTGAATGGCTACCTACAGGTGAGAGAGATGAGTTCCTGCACTCTGAACAATTTCAGCAACTACTGTGTGAGTTGTGTTGAGGCAAAATATGAAGAGTAGGATACCATACATTCATAAGTAGGCTAAGTTCTCCTGTCAAAATGTCCTATCATTGGTAAGTCCATATCACTATTATAATAAAAATTTTATCTCCAAGTAAATGCCTCCATGTTCCATTTTGAATATCACCACTACTTCCATTTCTTGGCCTCTCTGCAGACATTTGGTAAAACTACTGAATTATTTGTAGAGTACTTCTTCCTTGGATGACCTGGATCATTCAAAATATGCAGGCTGACTGCCTTATCACACAATATACCCTGAATGAATCATGCGCAAGGTCTGGTACATATTCAAAGAACATGTTTAGGGAATGTAAACCAACAGTCATGTAATAAACCCCATTAGAATAGAAAAAGTAGTACACAACAAAATAATCTAGAATCCAGTCCAAAGGAAACTGTATTAAATTATCTCTTGCTAAGGCTCCCTCCAGCTGGGTCAATAATGCATAGAGGTCCCATGACTGACTAGAGTATTCAGCCTCTAAAATAGTGAGGGCTAAGCATATAGCAAGTACTCAATAAACAGTACAGTTGTTTTAGGGAAAAAAGAACAAACCGTGATTTTAGAATTTTCAAGGAAGCTCTACTCTTTAGAATTCCATTTGTAATTGTTCCTTATAAAAGACAGGACCAGGGGTGCCTGGGTGGCTCAGTGGGTTAAAGCCTCTGCCTTCAGCTCGGGTCATGATCCCAGGGTCCTGGGATCGAGCCCCACATCGGGCTCTCTGCTCAGCAGGGAGCCTGCTTCCTCCTCTCTCTCTGCCTGCCTCTCTGCCTACTTGTGATCTCTGTCTGTCAAACAAATAAACTAAAAAAAAAAAAAAAAAAAAAAAAAAAAGACTTGACCAGTACCAGAGTGGGGGCACTGTCTCCATGCGTAATGGTTTTGTTTATTAGTAGAGTTAAAAATGCTTTAGCAACCTAAACTTACACAATTTGATTTTCTTGTCATTGCTTTCCCTATACCATCAAAGATGATGCTTTCTTACTATTTCAAACTCACAAAATTGCTAAAAAATCTAAAATTCAATTTGCCACATTACTGCTAATTTGAATAATGGCTGAATAAAAGATAGGGAACGCTGAAGCAGCATTGATTTCTAAAACATTTTGCACTTTTCTCCTCCATCCCTGTAAAGTAAAGCTCGGATGCTACGCACAATTACACAAGAAAATCAAGAAAGCCATTACATTCAGCATTTTGTCATGATCATTGTTACCATGGCAAAAAGTGGGCTTAGTTTAGCACAGCTGCTACGGACGAGGTCTGCTGGCCTTTTGTAAAGCTGAGTAACAATATAATACCAAATTCTGTAGCCTGTCACTGTTTTTTTTGTTTTGTTTTGTTCTGTTTTGGTTTTTGTTTTGTTTTTCCGCGGGATAAGACTATTGTGCACAGATGCTACTGTCTCATTTCTTAATGACCTGGGCCAGGGTCATCTTATTACTGTATTCTTACTGTTGGCCAGTGACTGAGGAACACAGCTAATCTAGAAAGGTTACCCCTTGCCCTGCCTCCTATCCTAAGGGGAAAAAGTGCATGGTGTGAAAATGTGGCACTTCAATAATAGAAAAAGCCAAAATTTCAACAGTTGTACTATAAATGCAAGGGAAAGGGCATGAGTTTGGGAGCGAGAAACACAAACGCATGCCGACTAACTGTATGGCACATTATTTTCTTTCTGAGAATCAGTTATCTTTAAAATGGGGGGAAAGGTAACTTCCTTGTGAGGATTAGCTGAGAGAATATGAAGGCCCAGGCACATGGTGGGAATTTGATAATAAAGCATCCTCCCTTCCAACCCCTTCCCATAATCGATGATATTTCCATGCCTTTAGGACTGTTGACCGAAGTTGGTAGGTAAACTGTTTTTCTGTTGGAAGGCAAATCGTTTTGATCTTTGATATCATTTGGATACTTCCCTCAGCTGAGGATATGATCTTTTTAAAGGTCTGAGAGTAAGCATAAATTTCACAGCCAAACAATAGAAAGTTAGTGTCAGTATCCTAATAGGCCCCCCACCTTATTATTCCTATTTTGAGCGCTACCAGTATTATCGCTGTAACATGGAAAATGAGAGAGAATATATACTAATTTTGACCGTATGCAGAGATTTTTAGTGTTAAAAAATGAATCCACAATATGAAAGCAGAGAAGTTTAAATTATCTGAAATGAATACATTAATCAAGTCTCGGTATTTACCAGAAATAAAGGCTACTAGCATTTTTACCAGCTAAACAAAATATATTTTCTAATGAGATTTCAGCTGAGTATCGTTTATCTTAAGAGAAAAATAATGGGACCTTACCTATTCCAGTAGCTCCAGAACTGGTCATGCAGGTAGGCATGGTGGCTACATTCATCACCAAATGAGGCTTTGCTTTCAATCCAGTGAATTATGTGCCCTTCTACGGCTAAGGGACAAAGCATTACTAATACAGAGGAAAGAGAAGGGAAGATTGGAAATACTAAACTCTGTCTAGGCCTCTCTGTGCTTCACATTAATGAACAGAGGCTCGACCCTTGCTGTCGTCGATGGAAGTAATTATAAAAAACACAATATGTTCCTACAAAGACCATGTATGCTAAAATCACATTCCTTTCATTTTCATCATCATTTTCAAAAAATCCCCCTCCTGTTCTGGCACTGCCTCTGTAAGTGGACAAGTTCTGTGAAAGCAAACCCAAGTGAGCCAGCCTGGCTTTTCAGAGGAACCATGTTTAAAGATTCAGGATTTAGAGAAATGACCTGACGATGGCACCCAAAATATTTTCTGAAGACATGTTTATTTCTCAAATATAGGTAAACGTTTTTAAGGCAGAGATTTCTTCTGAACCTATTATTTTCTGCCATTCTAAAATAATCTTTTCCAATAATTTCACTCAGTTAAAGCTAATCTACTCTGGTAACATTTGCTAATATTACCAAAAAGTAAAAAAAATAACCTATGGAGAAAACACTTCCCCTTTCACTATAAACAAATGCATAAGAGAGTTTAAGGACTTACCAACTGGAACTTGTAAAATGAAGTCTGGCGTTTTGTCATAACCCTTTGCACGGAGCTGATCTTCATCTATAGGAAGAACAAATACTATTACTTGTATAGTGTTTCATTAACAAGACAGCAATATAATTGCTTTTCTTTCTTAAAAATGTGTAAAAATTACTAATGCAGTCACACATATCTTTCTTAGGCATGCACGGCTATGTCAGAATAAATGAACTTTCTTTTTTTTTTTTTAATTTATCACAATTTATTTTTGTAATGGTATAATAATTCACATACAATTCAGTGTCCTTGCAACAATGTATTTCCATTTATTATAATATGTCTCACTTCTCTCTATATTTTGAAATCCAAACGTACAACATATTATCATATGTTATTTATTTATTTATTTATATTTATTTTTATTTGTTTATTTACAGCATAACAGTGTTCATTGTTTTGGCATCACACCCAGTGCTCCATGCTTAAATGAACTTTCTTAACAAACCTGAAGCATAGATATAAAAAGGCCTATTTGTCCCTTCTGCATTTTTATGTCTTTATTATAAATATCATTAATTCAAGCTGTCATATGCTACCTTTTCTTTTTGTAATTGAAAATACTCAAAATAATGAAATATACTTACTGATTAAAAAAAGAAAAGGCTTTCACCACTGTGAATATCACTAATGTTATCAGGCAATATCGACAATTTACAGTCAGGCACAAGCACAGTGGCCTTTACAATTATAAAACAAATGTTTTCATTAAAGCAATTAAGAAAGTTTAGTTTCAATTAGTAAAACTATTCCTATACATAAGAACACAGAAAGGGACAAGGACAATGAGATCACTACAGAGAATTAATTGCCCTGCTTAATTCCTTTGGTATGCTATTGTTTCTGGCATTTACCAGAGTTTTACAACTAACAATATGTAATTCTGAAAAGCAAACAGACTTTGAGATCTTTTTCTAAGTCTGTTCGATTTCCTGATCCTCTGTAAATATCAATGATCCATTCAGAAGGAAAGGAGGCAGGAAACAAGGAGCTTGACAAAGTTGGAAAAAACTAGCAAGGTGCTTGGTTTAAAAAAAAAAAAAATCTTCCAATATTTTCTAAATGCTGTCCTTGACTTCTAATGGCATTACAATGTGATTTCTGAAATGAGGAGTTCTCCATTAGATTTTGGAGTGACCTGGTCATTCAATTCCAGACATGGCTTTCTGTCTTCACCCAACCTCAACTAATGGCCCAACCAAGTAACAAGGAAGGCTGTGTGGTCTCTTAACACCTACTTGGCTGTTGACATTGTCATGCATCCCATTCGCCTTTCTGCATCACCTTTGATTAAAATTAATGGCCCATTCCCAGTGTTGGGTAGCTTATTTCCAATCCATTTGTCAGCCCAAGACAGTGGTTTCATGGCCAATGTTCAGAAACTCTGTTTTAGAACACTCTTGTGTACATCTTGAAAGGTCAGCATTTTAAACGTAAATAACCTTTTAATGACAAGACATATTTAAACTAGATATTTAAGTGAAATTTTGTTAAAATGGATGTCCTTTATCCAGACATTAGAGGATTGATGCCAGAATTCAGAACAATCTCCCCTCCTTGAAATATAAAAAATTTAAGTTAACTATTGAGATAAGGAAATACACATTTAGATAATTTTACTTGAAAAACAAGAGAATTTGGAAAATTGGACTGCAGATGAACAAGACTGGAACAAATTTCTATGCTCTCAATACACTGGCCACAACGAGAATATTTAAAGGCAAAGACATTTATTAAAAGCAACCTAAGCACCTTGAGCTGATGTTTCCCGTAGCTGATGAACAGTTTTTAAAGCTGGGTTGACATTAAAAAGCAGAGACCAATATTTCATTAAAACTTATCCTAGCTTGATCAACCTTTATAGATGTTAGAATCTGTTTCAGAGAGAAAAATGATTGTTTCTGAGAGCAGCTCAAAACAAAATTTCAAAGGTCACCAAGCTATCCAAATGCACTAAAACTCCTTTAAAAGCAGATGTTGCACTCCTGTTCACTGCACCAAAATTACCAACACAATACCTACAATTTAAATTTTGTCACTTACTTAATGTGACACACACACACACAAGTTGGGCAGAAAACGTCAGGTGAGGCTAGGGAATCTTTCCATCCTTCACTGGAGAACTTCGAAGTATAAACCGCATACTTTCTCACTCCACTCTCTCCCCTTACCTCCCTCTATCACTCCTTCTCAGTTTGAAGTCGATCCTATAGTAACTGTACCCAAAAAGATAGCTTCTAGAAATCTGTTTCACCACTAGTGACATCCCATTAAAAAAAAAAAAAATTTAAGAGGTTAATACACATATTTGAAATACCGTGTTAGGTACTGGGTCTCTTCCCCATTCTTTTATTTAGTAAACTCTCACTGCCCTACCACCCCTGTTTCAACATTCACACTGTTACTTCCATCCTAGACTTCCTAAGAAAGAAGGAGGGAACAATGCGGGCAAAGTTCAGAGGAAATGACAGCACAAGGACAGGGAGTAGCATCATGAGCAGGTGGCCTTGTTCCTATCACGGATCATCCCCCTGGGAGATTTTTAAGGTCGGCCCCATCCATCTGGTCTGATTTCCTGGCCTCTGTATTATGCTCCTTTCTTGAGCTCCAGACCTTGAAAGACTCCTTCCACAACATCATTATCCAAACCATGGGGTATGGTGGACCACCTTTTTGGGGTTCCAACTCCATGTTCTAGAGGTTATGGCTCAGTCACCAGCCCACACTTCTTCCTTTCTGTTCATTCTGGCTTCTTTCCCTTGTCTTACTGTGCTTATTCCTTGTTTCCCACATACTGGGTGCAAAGCATTTGCTCTGAAGACGGGAAGTGTTTTCTTTTCATTTTTTAAAGCCTATTCATTGCCCCACTCATACCACCAACGTATGCTTTGTATTTAATGTTCAAATGGCTAACTGAATAAAACACAACTACATTTTAAGGAATACTCATGCCTCCTACAAAGCCAACCTAGACTGACTTAATAACTTTCTTTCCTGATTTAATTTCTCATTAATCAACAAGGCACAGGGACAACAGTGTGGCCCACAATTTATTTGGTATCTTTACTGCTATCTTTCATCCTGGGTCCCAACTATTTGCTCTGAGATTCAGCTCAATCGTCAAAGAAGGAACTGCATCCCTTTCCTTAATACTCATGGGAAATTTCCCTACTTTTTTCTTTGATGTGCAATATTTAAATAACATTAGTATCATCCATTCCTTTAAGTATGGGCAGAATTCCTCACAAACAACAATGTGAGCCTGGCGCTATGGTGGGGTAGCTCTTTGGTTACTTTTCCCACTTCTTTGATGGCTACCAATCTGTTTCAATTTTTGTCTCTTCTAATAGTCAATTTTGCAATTTATATTTTCCTTGAGAATTACACATTTTGTCGAGGTTTTTATAGCTCTTTGTACATACTGGAGTCAAATGGTTACTTAGGATTCTCTGAACTTCCTACGTAGAAAATTGGATGTTTCAGTAACCTAATGTTTTCTTCAAGGAAAAAAAAAAAAAAAAAAAGATCAGAATTAAGGCAAAAAAGAAGAAGAATGTTAGCTAGAAAAGGCAAAAAAGGGGCGCCTGGGTGGCTCAGTCGGTTAAGCGGCTGCCTTTGGCTTGGGTCATGATCTCAGGGTCCTGGGATCAAGCCCCGCATCGGGCTCCCTGCTCAGGGGGAATCTGCTTCTCCCGCTCCCTCTGCCTGCTGCTCCGCCTACTTGTATTCTCTACCTGTCAAATAAATAAATAAAAAATCTAAGAAAAAAAAAAAGAAAAGGCAAAAAAGAGTAATAGCAATCTTTAAGAATAGTGCTTTTAGTATTACTTCCCAAAATGTTGGGGATCAATATGAAATCAATCTCCAATCCTGTATAACTATCTTATTCACTGAATATAGCAAATATGAAGTAAGGCTCATATTTAAGGTGTATGTTAAAAACACCCAATATATTTTGTAACTAGTAAGCTTGTTGATGTCACAATTCAAGTGCTCATTACCAAAATTAACAGAATATTCTTGCTTAAAAGCAGACTTCTTAGCCTTGAGGTCCACAAAAATGTGGGATTTTTAGATAATGTGTGTGACTCATGAAACACAATATTTCTGAACTTGTAAAGTCTTAGAGATTGCTAGTCCAGTAGTTCAGCTTACACACAAGTGGCCCAGAGGAGGAAGTGACTCACCACGACCTAGGTTTCTTGGATAGCTAAAGATATAGACAAAAACCCACATCAACCAAGTTCTAGTTCGTCCCAACAGAATGCATACCACTTTTAATTATGGCAAATATTTAAACTTGATCATGTGTGACATTTATGAAGCAGCAAAAAACTCTTATTCTCCTCCTGGAGGATCTTGAAGCACAGGAGGGGTGATGGCCATCTGTCCAATATTATTTAGGTGACATGTGCCTAAAGAGGAAATGAACTAGATAATGTCTTGATTTCTAGCATTTCCATGGCCCTCTCTCCAACTGAAGTTTAAAAAAAAATCAATGAGACTACATCCACAGATAAAACTGATGTTAAATTTTTAAAAGCAACCCAGGTCTTCATTTATTTTTAAGTTGTCAGGCCTGCCTTTAGAGGGCATTTAAAAAAGGAATTACACATACGTAAAGAACACTGTTAAAGTTTAATTTCTCTGGCCTTTTAATTACCCTCTCCTCTAAATGCCCCAAAATATCCAAAGCAATTAAGTACTAATTACACAATTTCTTTTTCTAAAATAAAGGGCTGATTTTGAGTCAGAGAACAAAACACATCTGAAACTAGTTAACATATACTTAAGAATCATAGAAGGGCATGAGGACTACCAAGGAAAGGTTTGAGGTTTTGTTTGTTTTATTAAAAGACTTTAAATTTTTTAAGAAATACAGTTTTTCCCCAGAAAATTATGCAAAATTCCAGTTCATGACATCTGAAAATGAAAAGTAACATTCTGACATGGCCTTTTATCTACGAATTTGTCCAAAGGTTTCTAAAATGCTAGGTTAAAATACATTGTATGATGAAAAGAGTCTTAACACCTATTACATTTCTATTAAATTGAGGAAAGGCAAAAGATATACATGAACACAAACGAAAACTACAGTATATCTTTTCTATTCTAGGATTTTGTTTTTTTGTGTGTGTATGTGTTTTCCAAAACACTGTCTCATTTAATACTTGGAGCTATGACCTTCATATCCATATTTTTATGTTCTCAAAGAGTGAGTTTCACAGTCTTTTCTACCAAATTTAAGAAGTCAGCAAGGTTTCAGCAATAGATGTTACTATGATATGCATACCATGGGCAAAGATATACAGAACAGATATGCATTTAATGGAAAGACCCACAGCACAGATAAACAAAATCTTCAGAGAACCCCAAACTTCATTACAGCCATTAGTTTCAATCTCTTCCCCCAAAGCCTCTTATCAAAGCTACTAATAAGGAATACAACTGACTGCTCTGACCTTGTCCTTTGCTTATGTCTTCAGGGGACAATACTAGTGAAAACTGAAGTGCCCTAAAGACAGGAAACAAATGGGAGGTCACAAAGCCAGGACTGTACAAAGTAGGGCAGAGCAGGCTGGTCCCTGCCAACCAGCGGCTGTGGAGATAGGAAATACGAAAATCAACAACAGAAGTAGAACTCTTCTATATGGGGTTGAATGCCATAAAAGAAGGGACACATCAGAATGGCAGAGTGAAAAGGGCAAGTTGTTGGAAAAGCACTGGCTGGGGCTAGTTTCCAATAAACAGAACAAGGGCATTGGATGGAACACTTTCCTACTCCTCCACCTTCTAAGGAATGGCTGAACGCTACCCTTTGCTCCAGTTTTTTTTTTCTTTTTTAAGTTTTTTTTTTTTTTTTTTTTTTGATGTCAGACCCTTTTGCAGGGCCAGCTCCATCTGTCCCAGAACGAATCTCAATGAAGAAAAGAATATTAGCACTTCTGAGACACAAAAAGGTTCTACACACATACAAACACATGCATGCACTCTAGAGGCCAATCTCACAACACAACAGATTTGACTCGCAATGCCTTTTCGTCATGGGGACTAAAGCTCCAACCTGTAATTAGTTTTCTGTGGAGTGAGATATTTGAGTTTTTTGGTCCTGCATCCCATTCTGTCTGGCACAGCTATCCTACTCTGACGATATGATTCTGATTCTGGGGAATGACCAATAACGTGAACCCCAACTATCAGCCCCGGGGGTGGACAGTTGTAGCAGATTAGAGCCCCTCCTCAGTTGCATTATGGGGCTGAAGAGATTGACCAACTTGTCTCTGGGACTAAGAAGTCTAAGGAATAGACAACAAGTAACTACCAAGGATCATCTTCATTGCTTAAGAATGAAGCCACATAGAAAAAAAGAACACAAGAGGCAGAAAAGAGAGACTGATGACATTATTTTTTTGTCTTCTGGATTCTATACACACCAGAAACAAACTTCTTTCCTTTGGACTTCCCAGATACACATCCTTGAATATGTGTATAATGTAGTTTGACTTGATTTTTGTTATAACCAAGAAGTTCCAGTATCTCATCAGTGGCCAGGAAAGCAGACAATCAGCAGACATGAGTTATCCACCCAGAGCCACGAGGAGGGAAGGGCCCAGAGTGGAAAGACTATTATAGTAAAGTGGACAGGGTAAGCTGTCGTCAACGTTCCAGAGCCTGTGTTGTCTTCTAGCAGCATATATGTATGGATCTGGTTCTCTTCTCTTGGTCCCAAGAAGAAGTCCACACAAGCATATTCAGTAAGGGGAGTAAGCTGATCCCACACCATGACAATGTCCTTAGGAAGGAAGAAGGACCCAGTTCCCTATATCCCATTTCCAATATCACATTCCCATTATTCTGAAAACTGTATCTTAGTTTTAACCTTCAGAGAGATAGGAATTTAAATACTTGATACCTTATGAAATACCCAATCATGTCATTTCCCTTTAGCCTATATAATCATATGTTTTATTTCTAGTCTCTTATTCTCTACTGCTAACATCTGCCCATAAACACAACCTTAGCACTTTAAATCTCATCTGTTCCTGCTGCCTGTTCTTCACCTGAAGTCATAATCCCCCGTTCGTCACATCATAATCACCCCCCCAACAGAGTACTATTGCTTCAGGTGGGGAATAAAGCAGCAGGAGCTGATGAACTCCTAGAAACAAAGATCCTAATTTTTTACAGCAAGGGACATCCCTCACTAAGTCTCCTTGGCTTTACAGATTATACCCTCCTGGAGTCCTACAGAGTTACACACGAATGCTAGAAAAGCACCTGTGTAAAATATGCCAGTTTGTCATACAGCAAGACCAAACACGGGAGGGTGGGGCAGGGAAAAAGCAACTGCCTCTCAGGTGTCACTCAAAATAATTGTTAGCTTCTACTAACAGGGCAACATTCACTGGAAAGAATACCGTATCTCCAGAGCCATCCTTATTAAGCCAAATGTAACAAGAATTTGCACAAGACAGTGGCTGTGGAAGGCACTAATGAAAGTCCCCCTGACCTGGAGACACGCCAGCCCATGGAGGATGAACAGTTTGTCTCCAGTGTCGGATAAGCTCTTTCACAGTCTCTGACAGTGCACAGAGTCTCATCATCTTCTCACTATCACTGTTTTCCCTTCCTCCCTTGCCTTTTGTCCAAAGCTCCTCCTTACCCCTGAGAGGGAGAGGCTGGGGGTGAGGGGAGACAACAAGACATGGTCTCGTTAATCACTGGAGAGAGAAAAATCAAAACATCTCCCCCAGTCATTAAAGTACATTTTCTATTTTGTTGATATTAGAAATGGAACAGACCCTTAGCAGAGGGGATAAGGATGATCACAATGCTTGTTGCTCAATTTAAAGCTTAAGAAGGGCTCTTTGTGCATCTATACCTACGAGCCGGCAGCAGGCTCTTCACATCTCAGACTTTAAATGCTGATCAAGAAATGTTAATTCTATAGCACTATCCTTGGAAAGAACTGACACAAACTTACCTGAAACTTATCTGAAATTTTTCTGGGAGGCTCCATGTTGGATTCAGCTTTTATTTATTTTTTCTTAACCCTAATGGTGCCTGCCCAAAGCAAGTACTTAAAAGATTATGTCTGCTGAACCACTGGAAGAAAAGACTGGTTAGCACAGTGGTAAGATAACAAAGTTAAGATCTCAACTAGCCAGCCGAGAAACACAAGGTGACAGAAAGGTGATGGTGAGAGGACAGATGCCTATGTGAAATTCTATCACCACTTCAGGAAAAGTAGCTTATGAGCCAGTAGCATTTTCTTCTATGTAAAGGGTACCTATTGATTTTTAGTATAATCTATACCTTTCTTGCAAAAGTTTACTAGACATAGCATGACAACAGCCTCAAATGTATTTCTTTTCATTATCAAGACCATCAAGTGAGCACCTACTGAGACGCACTAGAGATGGGACTGTATTCTTGCTGGGCTGGACATGGCAACAGTGTGCATCAGTGTAAGCATCAAGAGGGGACAGAATGCTTACCATCGTCTTCACGCTAACTAGTATAGAAAACATGCTCAACAAAAGCTAGCTGAAAACAATGCATGAATAATAAATAAAGCAATTATAAGACCTCTGAGAAATTGCTAGAAATTAAATGTATACATTTGTTTACAGCTTATCTCCCTACTAGACCATAATTCCACAAAAGCAGGGACTTCATCTGACTTAATGTTTCGTTCCTAATAAATAGTACCTAACTCAATAACTTATTTTTGGAATAAATGAATAAATGTATAAATAAAATATATTTTTTAGTTGGAAAAACTAAACTTTATTTATTCAACTTTGATTTCTCTGAATACAATGCACCTATCCACAGAGGTACAAATGGATACATTTATGAAATAGGATAAATCCATGAGTATACAAATCTTTAATGAAAAGCGCTCTTCTTTTTTTTCTTTCCAATAGTGCCTGGTTAAATCTTGTGCCATAACAACTGTTCAGAGTATGGTTATGGATCAAGGAAATTCAAAAAATTATTAGTGTTAAAATAAAGGTTATTTTTATTTTTCTCTTCTATTGGTAAAAAGGTCATATAAGGTATGTATTTTATAAAATTACATATACAGCACAATGGGTGGAAAATTTAGAATGGGATAGACTTTCAGGGAAGTCGTAATTCTTAAGAAGGGCTAATATGTAAAAATAAGAATACTTGTTTTTTTTTAAAGTAATGGGCAGATTAGAAACCAAAAGAATGAGAGAGAGAGAGAGAGGGAGAGATCAGTTTTACTTTTGCTTCTAAAAGAATCAATGTAAAACAAACATGTTTGTAATAGCTCTGCAACAAAATTCAAGATGTATACATGTAAATGAGAAAACATCAGATTACTGGTCTATTTATAAACTAATATTTTTCTGTAGTCAATTTTAAATGATAATCTATCTAAATTTACCTGGCACAGTACTTTAGACCCAATTTATCACTCTGAAGGAGTATACACAAGGTAAAAGAAAACCCCAGAACAATATTTCATACAAGGCTTTGACTTCTCATGCTTTAACTTATAAATAAACTTGTAATAATTCAGTACTACATTACAATGCTTAAAATGCATAGAATAAATTAACTTCTTTGTATGCTGATAAGAAAATGCTTAACAACAACACTGATGTTACATGGAGTCAGCTAAACATCCTATAACTCATTTAAAGATCAGTTAAGTATCACCTTTGGGTTATACTTTAATAAAATAGTTATTATTTACTTTAATAAAATAGTTATCTCTAGACCCAATAACACTGAGAACTAGATGGGACCCATGAATAGGAAGTCCCCTTTCTGAACTTGTATGCAAGTGCTAATGACTCTGGCCATGTTTCTGCAACGTCTTTGCAAGCCACGGTCAATTCAGTCTAACACAGTTCCTAGAATTAAGGGAGTCACGAACTCAGTTTAGATGACATGTAGGCCTTTGGCTCCTCTTCCCTTACATGAAAAACTTGTTACTTTTACATACTGAAGTGTAATTCACTAATTTGAGGCCATTTTCCTAAATCAACTTTCTTTAGCCCCTGCTAGAGAATATTTATGAGATCTCCCATTTCAAAATTATCAACAACCTGATAATACCTTCAACTCCATTCTCCAGCTCATTAATAAAAATATTAAATACTAAGACTTAGAACAGACTTTTTGCAGGCCTGTCTACAACATCCCTCCCCAACTTGATGTAAGACCATCCAATGGACTTTTCTTGGCCAAATCTTTGTCCATTTTTGGAATAAAAGCATGTAAACCAATATTCTGTGATTTTTTTCAACCTAAAAAACACACTATGCAGACTTAAATATCTACATATATCAGATGTGTACAATGCACATTTAGGTTTGTGTACAACCTTTAAAATTATCACATCACAATGGAGAAGAGGAATTAATTCACTTAGAGTGCTTTACGGTTTCTGTGATCAGTTATCACATGTATGCCCTTCAAGTCTTACTTTTAATGCTTCAAATGTTGAAAGAAATAATAATCTGTAAAAAGATTCCATATTGGCATCACCCAAAAACACATGTCCATGTATACATGTGAGATTTTTAAAAATCACACTACATCTATAATGACAACTAATGTCTCGCATAAAAATAATAAAAGCTTAATATTTGACTTTCAAGTAAAAGTGCACTCTGATTCCATACGTGAGACAAACATATCCAACATGAATTTTTCTAATTATTCTTTTTAACATGTAAAGCATTTTATAGACAATATTTCTTTTGTTTCTTTCTCATAAGGCTTAGATTATGGCTAATATCTCATGACACCAAAAGTAATACTGCCACAGATATTAAAGCATTTTTTCAGCCACTTATTCTATAAAATATTAATTGCAAGCCTGTGCATGTGCTGTATATATAGGGATTAGGTAACTGAGTTCCTGCTCAGTTCTAAATCAATAAAAGATAACATGCACAGCATCAATCATCGTTCACTCTTCCTTTAGCACATAATAACTGCGAGTGGAAGATTTTTAAAAATATATATTTAAGCACTCGTGGAGATATTACAAGCAAGAAGGGATGTAAGTGATACTTACCTAGGAAGGACAGGTTTTTCTCCAGAAGCATGTCTCTTAGCAGGACTTCATGCTCATGACCAATGGCACTGAGAAGTTTTAGTTAAGGAGGGTAACACAGGTGGAATTATACAATTAAAAATAGGCTAATACCAGGTCTCTACTTTGAGATGGAATGGAAAATAGAGTAATCATAGCAACTATTTCCACCTTTAGCCCCACATCTCTGAGGAATGAGATTTCATGCATGCCCTCATTTAAAAGATTTATTGGAATTTTATTTCTGTAATGTTTACATGCATTTGGGCAACTAAAGATTTGTAAAGGGATGTGTACCTGATACTCTTTTGAAAGGAGGGGGAGTCATTTTAAACATCCTTTGTACTATGTTAAAAATCCCTCAATTCAACTAGTACATTTATTAAGCACTAACTAAGAGCAGCAAAGAATACCAACCAGGCTTTGCCTTAAAGGAGTTTCCAGTCTTACAGAGTTCCTTAAATCGTCTAAGAATCCATGCTTGTTCCAGAGTCAGCATTTCTAGATTCTGTTCCACTTTCAGGCTTCGGTTGGTGATGCTCTGTGATGTAGGAAGCCAAGTAGCTGACTTGCTGAGAATTCCAGGCACCCTGCAGGAAAATACTGCATGTTGCAAAGGACTGTGTGCTGGGCGTGTGGGTGCAGAGGACGCTTCAAGCCTTCCTCGTGCACACACACTGTCTTATGGGTAGAAATAGATATGCACAGGCACATGTAAAGTCTAGGCGTGATGACTATGAGTTATGTACTGGGTTAAGTACTTTATGTATGTTATTTCCTCCTTAGTTATTATCATCCTTATTTTACAGATGAGGAAACCAAGGCTTAGAAAGGAATGCATACACAGTCATATGGTTCAAGTGTACCAAGCAGAGGAGTGGAACACAACAAAGCCTTTTGTATGACCTCCATACAACTTCCTGAAAAGTACTAAAATTAATTATGCGAAAATAATAATTTTAATGATGTATTTATTAAATAATAAATTTAATAATTAAAAAATAATACTAATTGCTACTAGCTAATATTTCTTAAATACTGTAACACTAAGCCTTGGTGTTAAACACTTGGGGTTTAATTTTTTTTTGTAAGTCCTCAATAAACTTTGGTTATTTTATTGTTATAGTTTCACAGATTCATTACATTCTGCCGCTCACACATGCACATGCCACTTGTTTCGTTACCGTCTTAGTTACTGACAACTCCATCCTGTTCAAACCAGAACGCAGGAGTCCTCGATGCCTACTTTGCTCCCACACTCCTCTCAATACATGGGCAACTCCTGTTGGTGTCAACTTACAACTAAATGGAACAGTCCCCAAATTTTTACTACTTCCTCTGCTACATCCCAGCCTATCATTTCTTTTTTTTTTAATTTTTAAAAAATTGTCATCCCAGGGGCACCTGGGTGGCTCAGCGGGTTAAAGCCTCTGCCTTCAGCTCAGGTCATGATCCCGGGGTCCTGGGATCGAGCCCCACATCGGGCTCTCTGCTTGGCGGGGAGCCTGCTTCCTCCTCTCTCTCTCTCTGCCTACCTCTCTGCCTACTTGTGATCTCTATCTGTCAAATAAATGAATCTTTAAAAAAAAAAAAAAAAAAAAAAAAAAATTGTCATCCCAGTATAGTTAAAACACTTAGTGATATATTAGGTTCAGGTGTACAATATGGTGATTCAACACTTCCATACATCACCAGTGGTCACCACCAGTGCACTCCACGATCCCCATCACCTATTTCACCCATACTCCCACCCACCTCCCTTCTGATAGCCATTAGTTTGTTCTCTATAGTCATGAGTCTTGTTTCTTGGTTTGTCTTTTTTTTCCCTTTGCTCTTTTGTTTCTTAAATTTCATATATGAATGAAATATGTTATTTGTCTCTGACTGGCTTATTTCACTTAGCATTATACTCTCTAGATCCATCCATATCATTATAAATGGCAATATTTCATTCTTTTTATGGCTGACTAATATTCCAGTGTGTGTGTGTATGTGTGTGTACATACACTACATCTTATTCCTCCATCTATCAATGGACACTTGGGCTACTTCCAAATCTTGGCTATTGTAAATAATGCTACATAAACATAGGGGTGTAAGTATCCCTTTGAATTAGTGTTTCTGTATTTTGGGGGTAAAGACCAGTAGTGTGAACATTGGATCATAGGGTGGTCCTATTTTTAACTTTTTGAGAAACCTCCATACTGTCTTCCACTGCACCAGTTTCATTCCCATCAACAGGGCAAGAGGGTTCCTTTTTCTCCACATCCTCGCCAACACCTATTTCTTGTGTTGTTGATTTTAGCCATTCTGACAGATGTGAAATGACATCTCATTGTAGTTTTGATTTGCATTTCCACGTAGGGTGTCATCTTATTTAATCTTTACCACCATCACATGAATAGGTACTATTATTAGTCCCATTTTTACAATCACAGAAAGCAAGTTTCAAGAAGGCTGAGGAACTTGCTGAAGGTCTCATGGCTGGTAAATAATTACATCAGGAATAGGACTGGGAATTCTGCTCTATTTTCCAAAAGGATGAGACTGCACAAAGTTTGAAAAAGAGCATTATCCTATGCTGGTACTCGATTCTGTCAAAAGCATTTGGTATTATTTATCTGATTCCCCATTGGATAATGGCAACCTGGTTGTGTAACTCCTCAGCTTACCAGAGACTCTAATTCTGATCATGCACTCCAAGAGGGCAATTTAAATGAAACAAAATGTATGCATTATTTGTTTAAAAAATTCCTAGAGCACTATCTGCCCTTTATCATATAGGTAAATATCATTTAAATCATAATTTGAGAGATGTGGCCACTCATGTCCACCGTCAAAATGAGCCCCAAGGTTTCATCATTGCAATTTTTCCTTCTTTTGTCTCCTCCCCTCACCATGCACATGGCTGTGTTTATTTAATTTCTAATTGGAAACAGAATAAAGGAACAAAAATGTTCAAATCACAAAATTTCATACATTTATAGAGTCCACTGAAGACATCTGATGAATACATCTCAATGGTCTCTCATTATTAGGGCAACCCACATGTTAGAACTAAATTATTTACTTCTAATCCACATAAATGTGCTCTCACTTTTATTGTTGTAAATTATTTACATCTAAAATGTTGAATCATGAAACTGAGGTTACTGATGGTACAGAAATGAAACCCACAGCATTTTAAGCTTCCTGCATCATTATCTTTCCTTGCTACTCTGTTTAGGTCTTTGTGTAATAGCTGTGTCCCAGAGTCACACTTTGGAAAGTTGAGGTGGCTGCTTTCTCACACCTTTTGTGTCAGTGACTCTATTTGTGGAAGGAGGGGTGTGGATGGACATGGCTGTGTAGAAAAAATTTTGTAGACACCAAAAGAAAAAGAAAGCACAACAATTTATATATGCTTTGCTACTGTGCTTTCCATGGTGTCTTATTTGTAAATGACCAATTTCCTTTATTCTACTTACACAAATGTCTACATGTAACATTTTCATAATGGAGTAAAAAGATTTTTGCACCTATTCTATTTACTAAATGTGTACTTTCTTTCTTACAAAATGATGTAATTTACCGACAGTAAGCAATGTAAACATTACTAAATTATCAGAACAACACACAAATAGCATTTTCACTCACATGGAAAACTACTAATTTTTATTCAGTGTGAAATAAAGTAATTCCTGTGGATACATCTAGGAAACATCTATGCAAGTATATTTACATTATATGAAACTACTACTACCTCAATGCAAAAATAAAATTGGTTCTCTATAAATTTCCCAGCTTGTTTTATTCTGCATGGTAAAAGCAATCACCAATTTGAAATTTGGGAAAGACATACTTCTTGATTACTCTTTGCTTGATATAAACATATATAAAATACAAGTTTAGAACACAAAGCTTATAAAAACAGTAATTTTACCAGCAATAGGCATAATGGAACTGCAAAATTATAATCTAGTCAGTGAATGCAATTTATAGACATACATCATTATCAATTGATATCATGTACTACATTAAATTCTACCGGCAATAACACAGCCAAAAAAGGAAAATGAATGATGGCAAAAATGTAAAGAAAATACTCTGAACAGAATTTATAATGCTCTGTAAGCAGAACACACTTAGACTTTGTCTATAATAATACCTATTATTGATGTATGGCAGTGACCATGGGGCAAAACTTGTAAATAACCTCACAAGCCATTTTCTTAGCCAGCAATACAGCAATCTAGTTTCCCGTAAGCATCTCAACTATTACTGAAAAATAGCCTCCTGGCATTTACAAAGCAGTTGACTTCATACTTTAGTCCATGCATATATAATTAGATAGTTATATTTAAAATCAATATGCAATCCTTCAAAAGACATTATGCTTTTAAAACCTTAACTTTAAATTGATTTTTAACTATTTTATGTGCTTTAAAATTAACATGTAATTCCGCCCCAGATACTCTGAGATGGTGTTAGTTGTTATACAAATGTGCTAAACTTTATCCCTGTAGCAACATGAGGTTGGCACTCCTACAATTTCTAACGCTATCATTAATTTTATACTGAAAATAGAAGTATGGTTTCAATTTGGTTTAATAAAAAGGCAAGCTTATGACAGTGCTGTGATTTTATTAATTTAAACTACATTGGGGGGAACAGACTTGAAGGATAAATATGTAAAGGGTTTTAACTTAGGTAGTGAATATTCTTATAAGAGGGCTCTGTTAAGAGATTATTTTTTCAAAGGTTAACTTTATGAAAAAGAAAATGAGTGAGGTTCCTTACAAAAATTTCACAGACTCTAAGCCTTTGTGAAAACAAGGTGGGATAAACACACACACACACACACACACACACACACACACACACGCACTTGACTTTCAGCAAAAAAGGCTTTCAACAGAAAGCTTCCAGATTGGTAGCCTTGAGTCTGAAATGGGTCACAGTGCTACCCACACTCCCAAAACCTCTATCAGGAAGGCTGTTACAGTATTAAGAAATGCAAGACTCGTGGACTCAGGTGGATGATAATTTTCATTAAAAAATTAATAGTTATTGGCCCTTTAAATAGCATTTTCACCCAGGATTATCAAATTTCTTAGTATTGCCATAAAACTACTAAATGTATGAATGAAGCACATCCTCCTTCATAAAGTAGTGACTGCTCAAATCCTGTTTCAAGAAAGAAGCATTAGCTCTTTGGTAGTCTCAATGTATTTAATGAAGAATGACTGGGTCATCTGTTTTCATAGCCTTAAGTTCAGTCCAGAGGGAAAAATTAGCTTGGTTTCTCTAAAATTGTTTATTAGGGATCCAAATGGTAGTGTGGATTGTAATCAGCACTTAAGCAACAAGAATCTACTGCCCTTTCTGATGCGATGGTCTGCGTGGCATTTTAATCACATCATCCTTGAACTCTAGGCTCTAAATTTATTCTAGGAAACCCAACTGAATTTGGCTCATTTTAAATACACATTTCTCCCTCTCTCTCTCTCTCTCTCTTTTTTTTAAATGTTCATTGAACTGGTGAGCTACACTTGCAGACAGTAAGTTATGTGCCCAATGACTCTGTACCTTTAAACTCTCTGAAACTCCGGCAGTTTGAGCTAAGCCTGTGCAGAACGGCCAAGCCGACAGCCTCCCGTGGCCCATCTGATTTTCCTTAAGCTGAAGGGAAGGATGGTCTGCAGTGACCGTCCAGCTGACTGAATGTAAAGTAGGAGAGTATGAAATGTGTTTTGTGAAGCAGAACTTTATGTCAGGTTAAAGCTAGACACATTTTCTCCACTGAGTCTGAGCTCGTCAATTGTGCACCTAAAATTTTATGGGAAAGGATACTGTTTGATGCAGTCCACCAGTGGTCCATAACAGCAGTCGTTCACGATGCACTGCAGACAAAACAAAGAAGGGGTCTGGGGTGACTACAAAACGGCTCCCGTAAACTACTGTCCTAAAAGCAGTAATTACTTTTCTTTAGAAAACAAAAACAAAAACAAAAAGCTATCAAAAGGCTGTTAAGATTTAATCACAGAAAACAAAAATCACATGCTTTTGATTCACTATAAAAGCAAGCTATTAAAAAGTGAAATGCTCTTCTCGCAAATATTGCATTGCCATTTATGGTGCACCCTGACCTCAGTGATAGTTTATGATGACAGTAATTAAATGAGGTTTAAAATCCTTTACTCTGCTAGGCAGATAGCACTGCCACCGAAAATAGACAGCTGTGATTAATACCTGATAGACCTGATTTGCTAGAACTCCATCTGGAATCTGAGAAGGGTCCCGTAGCATACTGTTTATAACAGACTTGGAAGCTGTAGAAGAGAAGAGATGAACTGTTAACAGTCAACATACTTTTAGGGCAACATGAGGAGTGACATATACCTATATGTACACAAACCACGAAAAGGAAAACATTACCGATACTAATAATTTTTTCTTTTTTTTTTAATCTAAGAGAAGCTTTTAATTAGACCATTTGCCAAGTTTATAAGCCACACTGCCAGCTTTGAAGATGACCTAATTTTTCCAAGGTAAATTAACAAGTACAGACCTAAAGCATATGTCTCTTTGCAGATAAATTAGCTTTGGAAAAGCCTGCTTGGGGAAAAAATACGCTGCAAGAACAATCAGAAAAGAAGTATTTACCTTGTGCGTTTAAGTATTTTATAACCAAGCATATGTATCTGGAGAGCTTAGTGAAAGCAGGTCAGACTTCAATGACGTTGATAAAAATAACTTTTAGCCAAGAAAGCATCTCTGAATTCTAAACCTTTCTAAAATAATTCTCATCAACTTCCATAAAAAGCTGCATCCATTTCACAGATAAGGAGAGTAGGTAAAGTTGATTAACCAGTGAGGGAATCTTAAGGAAGGAAAAAAAAATTTATTTTTATATGAATTTTTGTCCCCAAATATGCTTCCTTGTAGCCCCTTGTAAATTAAATAGAACTTACCCCAGGAAAACCTACAGAAGCAGAGGTTAGGGTAGGCATCTAATGAAGAATGCTGCATCAGATCACACACTTAGCACATGGGGGCAAGAGATTCTGGCCTTGCTGTTTTCTGTAGGCATGTGGAAGCCGAGTGACCAGAACTCCTCTTCCTTTGCACGGGAGGAAGACAAGTCTCTCAATTAAAGCTAAGTCTAGTGCTGCCTAGGATTCAGTTCTTCCAAGTCCTCTAAGAGAATCATTCTCAAACATTCAGCAAAATGGCTTAGGGTTTATCCACACAAACACAAACTAAAGTACATATTGGATAATTACCTAGTTAACGGAATGAACACAGAACACGGATCAACTTCATTCATGTTGAGGTGACTTTTTTTCTTTTTTTTTTTTTTAAGATTACGATGTTCTTTATCAACTTCAGTACCATAAGATCACTGACAGATATGATAAATGTTAGTAAATATCGTGTAAAGAAATAGGGAAATTACATCTTTTTCACTTAAGCACAGTGCTGAATCCACAAAGAAAAAATGCAGTATACATACTTTATTTCCTATTCTTTAATTATTTCCTGTTCTGCATGAGTATAGCCACACTTATGTACTTAGCTGTTTGTAACCATGTGTTTGTTCTGCTAGTGTGGAAGCCATATCTGGAATCCCAAAAAGAACATCATTGCGAGAGAAATACTTTCCAGGCCTAGGTCTACAACCAGCTTTGCAACCAGGGCAAATTTATGGAAGATGGCACCTCTCAGATTCACTACCTTCTTCTGTAGAAAATGACAGTATTATCTGAGCTGACTACCTATAACGGTTCTTGTGTGAATCTCTACGGAAAACAGCTACAACAGCTATTTTGTTGTTGATTTTGTTAAAGTTTAAGTAATAGTAAGAAACAAACTATAAGATAACTCACTGCAAATCACAGATCAAAGCCTCTTTTTTTTTTTTTAATATTTTAAGTACTCTCTAAACCCAGTGTGGGGCTCAAGTTCATGACCCTGAGATCAAGAGTTGCACACTCTGCTGACTGAGCCAGCCAGGCACTCCCAAAGGCTCTTTCTTTCTTTTCTTTTCTTTTTTTTTTTAATGATTTTATTTTATTTGAAAGAGAGAGAGAGAGCACAGAGGGAGAAGACTACCCATTGAGCAGAGAACCCGATGCGATTGGGCTTGATCCCAGGACCGTGAGTTCATGACCTGAGCTGAATGAAGGCAGATGCTCAACCTACTGAGAATTCCCATGTGCCCCCCAACCCAAAGGCCCTTTTTAAGGTAGAGGAAGGACAATACTCTAGAATGTAAGAAGGTGAGATCACTTATTTTATGAGGGAAGAAAAAGAAATATAGAAAAAAGAAACGAATGACATCTTAATTTTCCTCAAAATATAAATTTTTGAATACTGTGTTTCAGAATTAAGAATCACAGCCAACACACTTTAAAAAATAATATAAATATATTGAATAGAACACTATTCAAATCAGAGAAACTTGTGAGAACAAGTCAATCACTTAAAATGGAAGAGTAAAAACTATATATTGAATCCGCATTCATTTTAAACTCAACAAAATATTTTTTCCTTTCTTGCAACCTGCCATTTTTTAGAGCAAGAAAATGATAATAAATAGGGATTTGTGGCCTTGGCTACAGACCCAGGATGTGCCTACCTTCTGTTTGTAGATTTTAGGACTTTGGCTTCACAAAAGTATGTCTGTGTCTCAGATCAAGCCAGAGTGCAAACTTAATTTTACACACGTATTCTGAAGCTAAAAGCTGCCAAAGGGATGAACAGTATCAACCAGGTAAGGAAAGGCAGTTGGACAATCTTGGGATGGCTAGGAATAAGAAAGGCTCAAGAAAGCTGGTATCTTTCATAAGTAAGATGTCTCTTCGCCAGCTACCACCTATGCCCAACTTGCATCCATCTTTTTTGACCATATGTGGACAGGAGACTTATTCTCCCTAACCTTTGCTAGAGGCATTCCATCCTTTTGATTTCAGGGTTTACGTAACTCTTGCACTGCTTCAACTGTTGGAATGTCAACTTTCTATCAAGCAGGAATGCACCAGTCACTTGGAGCTGCGTGCACAAGGATGGGGAGAACTGGTCCGTGTTAAAGCATGTTATGGAGGAGAGGCAACAGGCAATGCCCGGACTAAAGCATAATGCCTATGATTATGATCTGCTTTCTGTGAAATATTTCAAGAGCCTAAAGTAATAAAATCCATGCCCCTGCCACTCTAACATAATGTCTGTATCTTCAATTAAATTTACTTTAGATAGTCTAATATTAATTTGTGTAAACTTTTTAAATCAGTCTTGCTAGAGGTTGGTTCATTTTACTAGTATTTTTAAGGAATTAAATTTTGGTTTTGCTGATTTTCTCTACTGCTTCATTCCTTCCAATTTCATTTAATTTATCCTTTGTCATCATGTCTGGTTTTCCACTTTGTGTTTGTTGTATTATTCTTTTATAAACTTACTATCTTTATTACTTAAATTTTCAAGCTTTTATTTCAACATATACTTTTTAAGGTTATAATTTTTCCTCTAAATTCTGCTTTAGCTATATGCCACAAGTGTTCTCATTTACTTATAAATATTTTAGAGTTTCCATTATGATTTAATCTTTGATCCATAAATTATTTAAAAACTTACTTCAATTTTTTTTTTTTTAAAGATTTTATTTATTTATTTGACAGATAGAGATCACAAGTAGGGAGAGAGGCAGGCAGAGAGAGAGAGAGAGAGGAGGAAGCAGGCTCCCTGCCAAGCAGATAGCCTGATGCGGTGCTTGATCCCAGGACCCTGGGATCATGACCTGAGCGAAAGGCAGAGGCTTTAACCCACTGAGCCACCCAGGCGCCCCTTATTTCAAGTTTTTAATTTGATCATATTGGTCAAAGTGTGTGATGCTGATATTAATTTGAGGGTATCTATTTGACTTTCATTGGTGTTTGCATATGTAATCAACTTTTATAAATATTTTACATGTCTTAAAAATACTAAATCTCCTATTTTTCAGGTATGGGATTCTGGTATGTCTATTAGGTCAAGACTTTTAATTGGAGTATAAAAATATTCTATATTCTTTTTTTTTTTAAAGATATATTTATTTCACAGAGAGAAAGAAAGCATGAGAGGGAGGGAGGGAAGGGGTAGAGGAAAAGGGAGAATCTCAAGCAGACGCCCCGCTGAGCATGGAGCCCGACATAGGGCTTGATCTCACGACCCTGAGATCATGACCTGAGCCAAAATCAAGAGTTGGATGCCCAATCGACTGAGCCACCCAGGTGCCCCAAATCTTCTGTATTCTTAATAATTTTTCATTTTAAATGAACCCATATCCAATCTAATCATATCTCCTTTGTAACTCTGAGCACAGTTGACCCTTTATAAATGGGGGGTCAGGGGCACCAATCACCTGGGTGGTCAACAATACCACATATAAATTTTGACTTCCTAAAATTTAGCTACTAACAGCCTTCTGTTGACAGGAAGCCTTATTGATAACATAAACAGTCAATTAACACATATTTTATATGTTATATGTTATTATATACTATATTCTTACAATAAAGCTAAAAAAAAGAAAATGTTGTTAAGAAAATCATAAGGAAGAGAAAATACTGTCCTGTGTTTATACTGCGCTGTATGTGTATGTATAAAAAAAATCCATATATAAGTGGACCCATGCAGTTTAGACCCATGTTGTTCAAGGGCCAGCTACCTAAGAAATTTAGAATGCACTCCCTCTGATCAGGAAACCCCCTCTTTCCCATCAGCCTCCATGTTATTCTATTATTCTTGCTCAACCACCCTGTTTGTAAACATAATTTCTTAGTTTCTGTGATGGTTAATTTTATGTCAACATGGCTGGGCCATAAGGTACCCAGACTTTTGACCAATCATTGTTCTGGATACATCTGTGAGGGTGTTTCTGGATAAGAGTCACATTTGAATTGGAGTAAGATAGACTGCCCTCACAAATATGGATGGGTCTCATTTAATCAAATGAAGGTCTGACTAGAACATAAAACACTAGTAGAAGACTAGTTTCTCTGCTTGACTGCCTTCAATCTGGAATATCCTCTGGACTCAAACTAAAATATTGGCTCCTTCTGGATCTCAAGCCTGTAGACCTTTGGACTGGACCTCTATCACTGGCTCTTCTGAGTCTCTAGCTTGCCCACTGTAGCAATTGGGACTTTCAACCTCTATAATCATGTGAGCCTATTCCTTAAAATAAATCTCTCCCTCTCCATACACACACAGGCACACACACAAACACAACTGGCTTTGCACTCTAATATAGTTTCTATTCTTTAAAATGTTCAATACTTATTTAGATTTATGAACATGTTTGCCAATTTCCTCCTTCAGTACTGCTTTCTGAATTCTGTTCTCCACTTTTAGATTCATTATCCTTGTTATTAAAGCACCTATGTATTAGTTCTTTCAGATGGGACCAATGAGTAGTAAAATGTCTTAGTCTTGTCTTGCCTGAAAATAACTTAGTTCTCACTTTTGAATGATAATATAGCTGGGTATAGAATTATAAGCTAAGAGTCCTTTTATTTCAACCATTTGAAGATAAGATTCCACTGTCTCTTGATATCTTTTATTGCTAAGAACTCTACTGTCAATCTAATAACAATCCCTATAGAAATAATTTGTCATTTATCTCTGGTTCTTTTTAGAGTTTTCTTCAATATTCAATAGTTTCATCACTAGGTGCCTGAGTATGGCTCTTTTAATTTAGCCTGCTTGGAATTAGCCGTTTTATGAACCTAAGGATATATGCCTTTAACCAGTCTGAAAAGTTTTGACCCACTATAGCTTTGGCCTCCATTCTCTTCTTCAGGCACTCTTATATTAGACATCTATTAGAAGTCCTCATTACTATCCCCTATGTCACCTACTGCTATAAAGTATTTATATTTCCTCTCTCTTCATCTCTTGTGTTATAGACTAAAGGTGCTTTCCTTGGAGCCATCCTAAAATTCACTAACTTTGGTTTTAATCTAATTCTTCTGACACTTCACTCATCTAATGAATTTTTTTTTCAAGATTTATTTACTTATTTCAGAGAGAGAGCGAGAGAGCACACACACAAAGGAGAAGGGGCAGAGGAAGAGCAAGAGAGAGGATCTCAAGCAGACTCCATGCTGAGCACGGAACCCGAAGACTGCACCACCCAGGCACCACTCATCTAACGAGCTTTTAACTTCAATCATAATTATATCATTTCTAAATTTTATTGTCTTTCCCAAATCTGTCTGCTCTTTTTTATACTATATTCTATTCTTTCACTCATCCTTGTTTATTAGATCAGTATATATAATTTTTGTTTTAAAACATCATCATTTAACTTCTATTATATTCATTTTCTCATTTCCAGTTCATGCTATGCAATTTCTCTATCTATGTGCCTACCTGCCTATGTGCTCATCTTCCCTCTGATGGTGGTTTTCTCACTTGGTTGGTAAATTTTTACTGTGAACTTAATTTCAGCAAGAATTGTTTGACCTACACTGTGGAAATAACCATGACAGATAAGTTTCATGTTTTCTTTTGCAGAGACATTTTATTGTTAATTTCTTAACGTGGGTTTCTGGCAGTATAAACAAGAGTGCAAATTTGGACTCAGATCCACAAATGGTGCTGGTCTATTTCTAGTTTCTGTCTCCAAATACCCCACAACTCAAGACCATACACAGGAAGCAAGCTTCCTTGCCATTTTCTCCAGGCAAGTGGAGTTTTCCCAGTCCTCTTCTCATGGTTTGGGCTATATGTGGAGGCTCACCTCCATCACCTGGTTGCCTGTTCTTCCCTTCAGGAAGTTAAAAATCCCGGCCCCAACTCCTCATGTCCTCATCTAAAGCTAAAAACCCTTGTGGATCTACAAAGTGAGAGCCCCTGTTTACCAATCTAACCATACATTCTCTCTTCATTCCTTGCCCCAAGAGACTGAATTCCTTTTGTTTGATATTGGTTTTGTATTTTAAAAGATTTTTATTTGTTTCTTTTTTCTATCATTTCTGATACACAGACCATCAATAAAAGCTCATTCTGCTATGTTGCTGAAATTTTTGGAAACCTTTTAGTTAGAAATTCAAGAGAAAGCTTGTTTCCTTGGTTAATTTTTGTGGAGTTCAAGTTATTTAAATATATCATGAGAAGGTCCTTCTAAGAAACTGGAGCCACAAACAATAGAGAAAAGGGCACATGGCCAAAAACGGGTGGGTTGTAAAGTGGGGCCAAAGTCCTCTCTGCTGCATAGGGTCTGTCTGGGCCAGCAAATGGGAGAAGCATCACTGGTGACTCGGAAATGAATTGCTACCCTGAATCCTCCAAAGACTGCTGCTGCGTCACAGGCCAAAGCACTGTGCTAATCAAGCTTAGCAAGTTTCTGTGGGTTTGAGAATCGGTTCTATTAAATTCTCAAATATAAACTCATTGTTTTTTTTTTGGAGGGGGGAGGTTTACACAATAACTTTTTAATATGCTCATGATTTGGCAGTTTAGGCTAGGTTAACGGAGATAGCCTGTCTTTGTGTGACATTACCTGGAGTGGATTACCCGAGTGCTGGAGGGCTCACTTTCATCATGACTCACTTACATTTCTGGCAAATCTGCGCTTGCTTCCACCCCAGCGGGAACATTGGGTGAAGGACCCTGATTCCTTTCCAGGAGGGCCTCTCTAAGGTCTGTGTGAACTTGCCCTTGAAAGAGGTTCCAAGAACAAACACCCCAAAGAACCAGGAAGTACTTTACAGTTTCTTATGACGTGTACGTCACTCAAGACCACGTTTATTCATATCTTCCTCAAAAGAGGATAAACATGCCTTCTAAAGGAAAGGTGAACTTGGAATGCTATGCCGTCTACTTTCAAAGGGAGAGGCAGCATGGAACAGTGGTTACGAGCTGAGCCTAGAATCAGGCAGACTTGGTTTGAGGCCTGGCTCTTCCACCCACTCGCTTTGTCATCTCAACAAGCTAATTCATGTCTGTGACACTCAGTCCTCTCCTCTGTCAAAGAGCAGAACACTGGTACTTACTTTTACTTGGCAAGGCTGTTGTGAAGATGAAATAAAATAACCCAGGAAGAGCATTTAACATGCTCTTTCTTTCAGACTTGGGCAGCTGAAGTTGTTACCTTGTTGCTTTGGCTGTCCTTAGAGCACAGTGTGCGTTATCCATACATGTATCACTTATTACCTTCTCTTGTCAAGAGGGTAAAAGACGAAAGACTTCGTGAGAAGTATGTAATTGCCACAGCCTTGGGGAGACAGCCAGAAGGGAATCTGACAATGCCAGATTCTCCTTTCCTACCTGCCACCCCTGCCACACCCTCTGTGGCAGTCAGTGTGCAATGTATCATGCCATCTCTTCCCTGGGAAGAACCTGGGAGAAGTCCTTTACACATTCCTGTTCTAGCATACTGTGCTGTATCACTCCGTGGCGTGGGTGGGGGGTGGTTTGGGGATTGTATTTTAAATCTTGTCTATAACCATATAAAGGGGGTTTTCCTTATTTCAAGCACTAGCAATCAAGCAAGTAGAGAATTGCCCCCAAATCACTTTCACACCCATTTCTATGACTCTTCCTTTCTTTGGTGTAAGC
Organism: Meles meles; assembly: GCF_922984935.1. Classification (NCBI taxonomy): domain Eukaryota; kingdom Metazoa; phylum Chordata; class Mammalia; order Carnivora; family Mustelidae; genus Meles; species Meles meles. Next base: position 60,598,418 of record NC_060071.1, on the reverse strand, counting down.
TCAAATAAGTAGCCAGCTACTGCTGAAAGGAACTGGGGCAAATAAGCAGCTGGATCCTCTAGGCTGTTGAAGGTCCCTGGAAATCCTGCCTTGCTGCACAGAGTGCCTTTTGACAAGGTTATACCCACGCTGAAACAAAGACTAGACCATATCTAGTAGGGACCCCTCACCCAAGGTCACAAATAGACTTAAACACGACAGGAGACCCAGCATGGGGCTGCCTGTGTACGGGATAGAGCGGTCAGGAGAGAAAAAGGGATGAAGTGAGAGATGGACGGTACTGGGGTAAAGACGAGATGGACCATTTGGAGGGAAATACATACTCAGACAGACAGTGGTGTTAGAACCTAGTTCTCCCTTCAAGAAGAAAAAACAGTCTGTGCAGGTGAACAGCTGGCGGGGGAAGGCCTCTGCTTCCAAAGCACACCAAGAGTCTTCTTGCTTTTTCATGTGGCTCCTGCAGAGCCTAAGCTCCAGCTAAGCCCAAAGTACCCACTAGAATTTAATCTTCCCTTCAAATGCTGGTTTAAGGCCTTTGGACATCAAGGTCAGAAAGGTCCCAAATTATATCTCCACGGGAGCTGGCCTTCCCATGTCTTTTCCGGACATTTTCAATATCTCCAGTGGCCTACAGGAGCTTACTTACTTTTGCAGTTGGAACTATTTCTCAAAGATTCCAGGCAGCCCACTAGCTATCCCACCACACAGGAGTGATCTCTAAAGCAGTCTGAAACCATCTGACAATCTAAATAAGCAGTATCTTTTAACATGAGGGAATTTTACAGGGGCAAATTAAATTCTCCTCTCTAATTGGCACATAATTGTGTAAGAAATAACTTCAACTGCAGTAAACACAGAAAAAAAGTATTATCTAAGGACAAGAGGAAGAGTTCTTCCAAGCATGGGTATTCACACTGATCAGACCGTGTCAGGCAATCTGTAGATCTAGAGCCACTATACACCATCAACTCTTATTCTACAAACACTCAACAGATATTTATTAAACACCTGGTTAATGCCAGGAATATACTTAATCCCATCTTCCTACCCAGCCACCCCCAGTTCCACCCTCCAAGCCTAGAAGGTTCCTTCTTAACTCTCCCTCAGCCAAAACTTCAAAGCCCAGTTCAAGTCTCATCTCCTCCAGCAGAATTTCCCCTATGTTTCCAATCCACTTGCTCTCCCCTTCTTCCTACTGGGGGGAGAACTCATATTGTCTACCAGTCATTTGGCACTTGATTAAATATTACTTTGTCATCTGCTGACGTGAAATTGATCCAGATGCCAAGATGTGAAACCATGACCTACTTAAAAAAAAAAAAATCTGAAGGAAAAAGGAACATTCAGCACAATATTAAAAATATGATGTCTTATTTCCTCAATGTTATCTTTAAATATATGGGGGCTTTTCCATGGAGGATTAGGCTCACCCTGTGGTTACCCCAAGAAGATAAGAGATAATTCTTACAAGTTTATTACCAGTTCCAAAGCTAGAAGGTTTCAGATTTCAAGCTTCGCTTTCAGTGATCCTACGCTTTGGACAATATAAACCTATATATTGGTCTATATAAACCTTGGTCTATATAAACCTTGCTCAACCATTTCTTTCATCATAGCCCACCAAAGGAGATTTTTTAGACATTTTTTCCTAATGTCTGCCCATGAAATTTTAATGCCACAGGTCTACTATATGTTTGTTAATGCAACATCACCCCCTCTGAGAACGGTTCCTATGGAGGACCAGGGAACTGTTTGTGTCAGGATATTTGGCAAGCTGCTTACCAGTAGACATATTTCTCTGTTATCACCTCAAGGCTGCTCTGTACAAAATAGTTAACAAACAGATGAATGAATTACTAATAAACTACTCAAAATCCAAGTCCTGCCTGTATTCCCTACTGTTATCTCAATATTTAGGTAGTCAAATAGATTTGACTTAATTTAAACTTTTCTCATCGTAGATGAGTAGGTCTTTAAAAATGTATGTACATATATTGTTTTCAGAAAATGAAGAATAAGAGGATATAGGACACAATGAGTCTTTAAATGCTGACAACATCTAATGCCATGTCTCCCAAAGAGGAGAGTACTTAATGTGGGCCTAGGCACATGAAGTGACTTTCCGAGCACACAAAACATTTTATTTTTCTTTAGCAGTTATGTATTATTTTTATAAGTACTTCCATTTATTGGAAGAAATTCTAGTTTATCATGTAAGGTGAAGATGATTTCCTTTCTAAAAGAGAATTAACTAAATGACACTTTAAAATTTCTCAAGCAAATATAGTATATTTATTATTAGTACATGGGGGACAATGGAGGTAGGGAAAAACTATAATGTACCCAAGGTTCTAAAGTTTCAGAAACACTAGTTTAACATTTGTACAAAGTCAGCAGAGTATTCAGGAAGGTGGGGTGGAAGCATTCAGTCTACCCTACAGCAAGCTTCCACTTCTAAAAAGGAGTAACAGCTAGCATTTACTGAGTACTTACTATGTGCTAGGAACCATCCTATACTCTTCACATCTATTAACTCATTGAATTCCCAGAATATACCTGCAAGGTGGCTATCCTAATCTTAGAAACAAAGAAATTAAGGCAGGAGGAATTTAAAGATTTATTTATTTATTAGAGAGAGAGGGAGTGTGAGTAAGAGAGGGAGTGTGAGTGAGAGAGAGAGCACAATTGGAGGGGGGAGAAACAGACTCCCCGCTGAGCAGGGAGCCCGAAGCGGGGCTCTATCTTAGGACCATGGGATCCTGACCTGAGCCAGAGGCAGATGCTTAGCCAAATGAGCCACCCAGGTGCACCCGAGGCATGAGGAATTTGAATAACTTCCCCAAAGTCTCACTCCTGATTACTGGTAGAACCATGATACAAACTTGGCCAGTTTAGGATCAAAATTACCAGCCTAATCTTTCTCTAGCATTACTCCCATGGTCTTCAAAAGTGAACCAAACTGTTCTGGATTAATGCATCGTACTTCTAAGAATAACTCAAGTTTTCCCTTGGTATCCCCTCCTCCCTCCTAGATCTCCCTCAGATTCAAATATTAGCAATTAAAATTCCAAGGTACTTGGTATTCCTCATAGAACAAATACAGGTCCTCAAAATGAAGCTGAGCTCTCTGGTCCTAGCTTATGGGGATCCAGCATGTCAGTTGTGTCATAGGTAAAAAGAAGACTTAGTTCAATGTCAGGGGAGAAAGCTGATATAGCATAGACCTACCAAAATTTCCTGAGGTAGCCCCGAACCTGGCAAGATCACAAGTATCTTATAGACTATAAAAAGAAACAAAAAAGGGTGCTCTATAGGTGATATCACAGTGGCAGCTGGTATGACCAAGTTTGTATTATTCAATGAGACAGGGGTTAAGTCTCTGCTTTGCAAGCTGATGACTTCAAGAAGCTGCTCTCACAATTCCCTCTCGTAGCCTGCTCATTTAGATCTCCTGTGTTTCCTTTTGCTGGCAAAGACCCATACCACATCATGGTGTCTGCCTCAGTGCATAATTAGAAAGCAGTTAATTCTAAGTCATTAGAAGTGCTGCCCGGGATTGGAAGGATGCATGGAAAGGAAGAGAGTATGCAGGGCATGAACGTGTGTCCTTTTTTGGCAGGTCCCTAGCCTAATGAGAACGGTAAACTAAACTTTAGATTTCTTAAATTTTAGGAGGGGGCAGATGGGGAAGCAGCGATGCAATTTTAAGGTAACTTAAAAAATATGAAAATTCACATACTTTCAGCCCAGCGAAAGAAACATTTCCTGGGAACTAAGCCTATGTGACTAATTACAGCCAGGGACAGTGCTTCTATTCAGAAATAACTTTCGTCTAATGCTCCTGAGAAAAATCTCAACAACTTTCAAGGAAAACACGGCTATTCAATTTCTGCCCATTATCCAACACAGAGATCTATCTTTCAAATGCTTTATGAATTACAGAAAAAAACAGGTCAAAATTCTCTGTGCCAGTCAACCTAAGCAATGATGGCAAAACATAAGTCAGTCTCATTTTAAGGACAAATACCATAAAAATATCCTACCAGGGTAGAATATTTTTACAGAGGTCTTGAAATTCTCTGAGTTTTCAAGAAAGCCTATATTTTGGTCCCTCAAGCAAATGAGCTATTCATTTAAATGAACAAGTTAGTACCCTGATCTAAAAATAGCTGTACAATTAACAGTGTACTATATAATTAAAATCCGTATATCATTAAATTATGCGGACGTTAACTTCACTATGAATTCTTTATGTAATGAGACAGTTAAAAGATACATTTCTTCAGTTGTAATTAATCTTTCAGCAAGTCCGCTGAGCACAATGGCAGCACAATACTGTGCCAAAGTGAGAGATAGGGTTTACAGAGAGTCATGCTGCAAGCTCTTGGGGCTTCTGGAAACAAAGTGTGTTAAGGGAGAAGTGCAATTAGTCTCCAAAGGAAAGTTACCAGCAACACTCGTTCTGTATGCGTCACCTCTGGACGCCTCAAATGACAAACCAGTGCTGGAAAATACTCGAAAGAAAGCAGATAATATACATTTTGTACCCTTGGCAATTTTCTACAGTGGCTGTGGTCAACAGAACAAGTTGAAGAAAGGGATGAGGAACTTAATACATTTTTAAGAACTGAAGAAATTACTTCTACAGTGTAGCAATTAAGTGTAGATTAAAAGGACCATTTAATTACATTTTTTGCTGACTTTAGCAGAAAAAAAATTTTTAATAGTCACCAATAAAAATGAACACGAACAAAAAACATCTACAAATTAAGCACCATTATGCCAGGGATGATAAAGAACATTCACGTTTAGATTATCACGTACAGCCGCACTATCCTAAGCTTGGGGTATTTCAGTG
>NC_060071.1:60578560-60591060 GCF_922984935.1 Meles meles | reverse complement strand
AGTGATAAATACCCTCTGGATTGGTGAAAAGTTAGCCCCTTGGTAGTCGGAAATGTTACTAAACTCAAATATTTTATGAGGTAACTTGGAGTGCGCCGCCATGCTTAACCGAATCCAAGACCCCCCATCACATTAATCAGATCCATTATTCTCCACCTTTAGATACACAGGTGTTCAGCATTCTCGTATCATTCCATTCTCCCTCAGCTCTTGACACTTTCATATTCTTTTTTTCTCTTTTAAAGATTTGTTTATTTTTTAGAGAGACGGTGCACTGGGAGGGGGAAGAGAGAAAGGAGAGGGACAGAGGGACAGAGAAAATCCTCAAGCAGGCTCCCCGCTGAGTGCGGCACCTGACGTGGGGCTTGATCTCATGACCCCAAGATCATGAGCTGAGCTGAAATCAAGAGTCCGACGCTTAACTGACTAAGCCACCCAGGCATCCTACCATCTTCATGTTCTGTATTATTTGCTTACTCATACATTTATGGTTGGCCTGCACAACTAGGAGAGAGGCCCCAAGAGGGCAGGAATTTTTGTCTATTTTTTGTTGGATTTACTGATGTCTCCCAAGGGAGAATGAATGAAAAGTAAATTCATATTGATACATAGCTGCCTTAAAATTATAATGAAAATGGAGAAATATTCTAAAGGTCCAAAATTTCAAAACTTCTTTTTCTTTCAAAAATTAAGAATAAAAGAGAAAAGGAAAGACACAGAGAGAAATAGAGCATCAAAGAGAAGCAGTACAGGAAAAAAAGTTTTACCTTCCCTGCTAAATAAAATCTAAGCAAAATTTTAAATTAATAAAATTTAACAACATTCATTTTTTTCCTATGCCAAAAGCAAGCTGACGTTTTGAATGTTTTAAAATTCTGTGTGCTTTATTTTATTTTAAAGATTTTTTTATTTTATTTTTTTGCCAGAGAGAGAGCACAAGCAAGGAAAGCAGCAGGCAGAGGGAGTAGCAGGCTCTCTGCAGAGTTGATTGCCTGATGCGGGGCTTGATCCCAGGACCCCGGGATCATGACCTAGGCTAAAGGCAGACGCTTAATGACTGAGCCACCCAGGCGTCCCTGTGTTACTTAATTTTAATTCCTGGAAAAAAAAATACCAGTACTGCCAAAGTAGAACAAATTTTAAAACATCAAAATCCATAAAATGAAGAAGTATTTAAAACAGGTCACATAATTATCCTTTAGGAGAAAGCAAGGATGATAACATCCTAAATTCCAATATGATTCCACTTTGCTTACATTACCACAAAGCAGTATGCTGTCTTTAGAGGTGTCAAACTCTTCTGTTATAGGCACAAAAACTTTGGAATGAACAAATTAATACGTTTTCTGGGTCATAATTTTAATCTAAATTGAATATGCATCTATGTGAGGAGTACTAGAGCACAAGCCTCTTGAAGACAGATAACCTGACGTAGCCATTAGACCCACTTTTCCACAGAGCAGGGAGCACACGTTCTGAGAGAGAGAGAGAAAGAGAAAGAGGAGGGAGGGAGAGAGAAGGACACACATACAATATAGATCAGAATGTCTTATAAGAAAAGGAGGGAATTTTAAAAACAAAATCTGCCCCTTTGTCACCCCTGTTTGTCAACCCATTTCCTCTAGCCTTCTGTACTGCTGCTAAAGGTACTGTTTCTTCCTTTCCAGTCAGAAAGTCAGACAAGCAGCCCCAGACAAAGAACATCACAAATGCCAGTGCTGACTCCAAGAATATGCAACAGACCAATGGTTTTGTGAATGGTGCAGCCTACTTTCCTCACCCCCAGAGACCGTAAGCTCTCCCCTGCTGCCGAGAATCTAAATAGAAGCAACCAAATCTATAAAATATCCATGAAAGGAATGTTTTTAAGTCATACTTTCCTTCACCAAATGTTTATCAATAGGTTGAAAACTCAACAGGAAGAGCTGAAATGGAAATGCAGGAAAACCAAGATTGGAACAAGAAATAATTTAAACAATAAGCCCAATAAACAAGGCAGAGAATGTTCTGCCCATCCCATGCCTGGTAGACAAAGGTATTTAGACTGGCCAGCATTTTTGATAATTCCTGGAATGGAAGAACATGACTGAGTTTGGAAAAGAACCAAAATCAGGCCCAGGTTTTAGAGGAATTCACCTTTACTTTGATTTCTTCATTTCTGAAAGTATGGTCCCTAATAATCAAAACTAGTTGATTTGCAAAAACAAAACAAAACAAAAGTGTTTGTCAATAAATATAACAAATTTATGAGAATTTAGACCAGACTGAGAAAATTAATCTTGGACACTTATTATAGCATTGACAGGCCTCTTTTTATAAAGAAGAGTATGTAGCCAAAGAGAATTTATCAGTTGGTTTGTAAAAAGGGCTTTACCTGGGACTGATGTAAAATAATTTAGTCATTGAGATGAATGACAGGCAAGGATATGGGTCTGCTCAGATTATGGGTAACACGGTGGGGAGGGGGAGTGGTTAAAAGATTAGAACATGTGGCACACATTTAATTCCTGAATCTAAATAAAAGTTGTCCAGTGAGATTATAACCCAAAGTACAAAACAAATATCACAAGTCATATATGCATCTATAAGTAAGTGACTACATAAATAAATACAGGAGCCAAAACTTCCTTACAGAAGAATTCCAAATAATATATCTACATAATGCTCTCTCTCCAGGAGGTGGAGTTCAATCTTCCTCTTCCGCTTGAGTGTGGGCTAAATTTAGTGACTTTCATTCAAAGAACAGAGTTTGGAAAGGGGAAAACAGTAACTTAATAGTAGAGAAATCTGGCAGATATTACCTTAACCAAGAGACTGAGGTTAACATAACCAGGGATAAGTTGTATTGCTATCATGTGCTCCTTGATAGGACAGGATGATAAGGAGACTTCCCCTCTGTGCTATTCTTTTCCAAATTCTAAAATCCCAGCCTAATCATGAGGAAAATGTCAGACAAATCAAAACTGAGAAGAATTACACAGAATACCTAATTGATATTCCTCAAACCCATCATAGTCATCAGAAACAAGAAAAGACTGAGTAACTGTCACACAACAGATGGGATGTAGGAAACAAAACGAAATACCATGGGGTCCTGAACTAGATTCTTCACCAGCCAAAGGTTATCAATGAAAGAAGTGGTGCAATTCAAATAAAACCTGGAGTCTGGTTAATCGTAATATACTGGCATGGGTTTCCTACTGGTAACCAATGTACACAGCGATGTATAATTTTAACATTAGTGATAATTAAAACAGAGTGACAGGTAGGGGGAAGACTCTACTATCTTGGCAACTTTGCTATGTCTAAAAAATTTATATATTATATTATTATATATTATTACTTATTTATATTATATATTACACATTAATATATTATATATTATATAAAAATTATAAATCTTAAAAAATCAATAAAAATTTTACTAAAAAAATGTTACAGCTTTCTAGTGAAATTGCCCCTAGATATGAGCTCACAAAAAATTTAACCCTTCTTGGGGCACCTGGGTGGCTCAGTGTGTTAAAGCCTTTGCCTTCCGCTCAGGTCATGATCCCAGGATCCTGGGATCGAGCCCTGCATCTGGCCCCACATTGAGATCTCTGCTAGGCGGGGAGCCTGCTTCCCCTTCTCTCTCTGCCTGCCTCTCTGCCTACTTGTGATTTCTGTCTGTCAAATAAATAAATAATCTTTTTTAAAAAAATTAACCCTTCCATTGCCATTAAAAACAACACCAAAATAAAACAAAAAACTCCTGTTGTTTTTGACAAAGTGTTGGCTAAAGAATTCCTGAAGTGTAAGGCCTAGTTATGTAGAGGGAAAAAAGGGTTGTAAATTTCCACAGTATATATATACAGGTAGGCCAAACATGCTGTTGTTTTTACTACAAGAAAAAACACATTAAGTTAAAACAAATAAAGTAGTAAAAGAATTCAGGAAATTGAGTTCATCCTTCCATTCTATGGTGCTTCAAGAAGACCAAAATTAATTTCTCCCCACATAGAGCATCATAGATAGAATTCCAAGAGGTTTCGGAATCTCTGAGATTACCATAGAATTCAAATTTCAAGAGTACTGAAAGAAGATGTATGTTTGCAGAACTATCAGAGTATTGCTGCCTATTGCTGAAAAGTTCCTATCATCTGAGTGCCTACTATGTGCCATGCACCATGTCAGGTGCTTTACAGAATCATCTTTAATCTGTAAAACAGAAAAGGTGGATGTTATCTAATTTTGAAGATGAGCAAACTATGGCTGCCAGAGAAGCTACCCAAAGTGATAATAAGAGATCAAACCGGGATTCCAACTCTGCCAGATGAAATCCACACAAATTTTAACACATGAGATTTAAGCGGAAAGAAGAACAAGTCTTCTCACATTAAAAGAAGCTAAGCACTGGGGGGCAATATCTAAGCAATCCTGTTAACTCACAACCATTAAATAATGGAACGAAGTAGACTCTGAAATTCGAAGATTTAGGTCCCTTCCCTCCTCATTGCTTTTGTTTTTTTCCTTTGTGCTTTCAGATGCATAATGAGGGTGAGCAGAAGAACAGGTAGGTGTAGCTGGTCCGAGATTAAGCCCCAGTTCCTGCCCTTTCTAAGTGTATGGCAAGGCTGGTCATTTATCCTGAGCTTCTGTTTATCATTTATATAACCACAAAATAACATCTGCCCTATCTATGTCGAACAGTTATTATATGGGTCAAAGAAAACTTACCCAAACTTTTTTAAACAATAAGGTTCTATCCATGTGTTTCATGTGTTATCTACAAAATTCCTTAATATCCTCTCAATCCTAGAGTTGTAAATAAATGGTAGGTATATTATCAACAAAACTTATAATTCAAGTCAACTAATACATAGAGATATGAGACCAAGGGATGAACCAAGAGAAGGAGCCACAAATTATTCCTCTATTATTATACAAACTGCCTTCTTAGATCAAAAGACGAAAATGAGAAGTTGGACGTTAGGTGGCCTAGTGAAGAAGACAAATCATTTACCTACATACACAATTTAGTTTTAGCAAGAATAATTTGGTAATCTTCATTAAAATACAAAAGCTTGTTTGTATACAATGACATCATAGATCGACCAACTACGAGATCCAAATGGTCAAAACATGGGCCCTCGATGAAACAGAAGTTATTCGCCATCAACAAAGAAGATCTATACAAAATGCTGCGTTTTATGTCCTTGCAAGGCAAAAGAAAGTAGCTCATGTTGTCTGTATATTTTTATCTGGTTAATGAATAAATACCATTCATATCTGCCAAGAATGTTGTTTATCAAGCTTCTCAAGCAAAGAGTTACTTATAAAATGAAGCAGGAAAAAAACCCTTACAATTATCTCATTCTTAAATATATTAGCATCCTCTCATGAATTAGGAGAAAGTGGAATTCCTAAATTCTCAAACCGTGACGTAATATTGGTTTTATTGATTCTCTGTACAATTTGTGGGAGTACCCAATCATTATTTTGACAGTTTTATCATAAGGTAATAGACTTCCTTTTAGATAATTGCAGTTACCACATTCAATTTCAACCTTCCATAGGATTTTTTCCTAGATACAGCTTTACTGTCAGTCCTAGATCACATTACTTTCTTTTTATAGCTATACACACAAAGCATTTTAGGCGTTACACCTAATTATGTCAGCACAATAACAATTTAAAAGCTCATCATTAAGAAGTAAAGGTTAAGCACTTATATGTTAAGACTCCTTTTTATAAAGACATATAGTGCTATATGACAAAAGTAAATGAATTACGTAAGCACTTAAAAGTCTCTTTGAGAGCTACAAAAAAATAAGACTCTTTTTTGGATAAACTGGGAAATTTGAGGAGTTTGTAACCAAGCAATAACATTGGTGAACTGCAGTGTTGATTTATAAACTTTCTGGCTCAGGAAAATGATTTACCCACACATGGTTCAGGACACAGAGTTGGGTGGTGACAAAATAACTTTTTCCAAAGAGAGGAAGTTTAGCATAATCATTAAGAGAATAGATTCTGATATCCTCTTGTTTGACCTGGGGCGAGTCTCCTAAGATCTTTGTTCCTTGGCGTCCTCATCTGAAAATGGAGATACTACTACTACTACTACTACTACTACCACTCTCCTAGGGCTGTTCTGAGGATTAAATGTCCAAGTGGTAGAGCTCTTAGAAAGTACTTGGCATAGAGTATGCGCTATATAAATACCCGCTATCATTATTGCTTACTTGAATTGCCTTATGCAGCTAAAAACTTAATAAAGAGATAAGGAGCAAAACTGAAAGGTGATTTAAACCAGTGGATAGAGTGACAGACAATGAAGGCAAGAAATGAGCTCTACTCATGGAATGTGGAAGTATGAGGTGTTCCAACTCTAGAAGAAAGGCAAATTATAAGTTCAGAAGTTCTTTGCAGAAACAAGGAATTAGGCTGAAAGGAGCTCTAAAGACAGAGGCCAACACTGGTCCAAGGCTTAACTCTAACTGGGAGATCGCAGCTCAGGATTCCACACAGATCTACACAAGAGGCACAACACTCAGGAACATGGTTCTGGCAAACTTGCAGTCTCCCGTTAGGTGTGTCTATCTGTGGTGGGGGAGGGACAAGCGATGGCAGGGATGGTGTCAGAGAGTAGACAGCAGAGGGGAGCAACCGCAGAGACGCTAGGTTTAGCGACAATTCAACTAAGCTATTAACCCTCCGGAAAAATACAAGCCATGGTAATTTCTCAGTTTAGTGCATCTCGTCATCTGGGGAGGAAAAAATCTCTTGATTTCCATTCTGTAATTTCCATAATTATAAATACAATTACTTCAGAAAACGATTTAGTGTCTCACTATACTCAGACAAAAATTCTGTTACCCTTAGTCAATTTACCTGATTCAAAAAAAAAGAATCTAGAGTAAGAAGTAGCTCCTTAATTAAAAGGGGCAACTATATAATATAATTTGGCATCCAAATTAACTACTTCTCTCAAGATACACAAAAGGTGTTTCTAGTAAGTGTGTTTCTAAAGAAGAAAAACAAATCAACGTGGTTCTGCAATAAGTATTCTGAAATGACCAGAAATGTCAATAATCAGTATCTCATATCAAGTTAGAAAATAAGAAATATTGACCAACAAAGAGTTTTTCTTATTTTTCGATCTTCATAAATAAAACCTTTTTTTTAAGTTCTAAGAAGATTTCACTTTATTGTAAATTCATTTTCCCTAAAAAGAAAAAAAAAAAATTACATGAAGTCAGTACTATACCAGAAAATTTTACCTATTATAAGCACCATACATGTATGAACCACTTTTTTAAAGTTTTTTTTTTTTTTTATTCTGGTAAAATATACATAACATAAAATTTATCATTTTAACGATTTTTAAGCGCACCGTTCAGGAATAAAAAGTACACACATGTGCTTGTGCTACCATCACTGCCATCTGTTTCCAGAACTTTTTTATATTCCTGAACTGACATTCATACCGATTAAATAGAAACTCCCCAACCCCTCCTCCTTCCAGGCCTGGCAACCACCATTGTGGTTGCAATTCATTGTGTTGCAATGAATTTGCCTACTTGAAGCACCTCATGTAAATGGAATCATACAATATTTGTCCTTTAGTGTCTGACTTTTTTCATTTAGCATAATGTCTTTAAGGCTATATGAACCAATTTTTACTTCCTGACTCTTCCCGAAGACCCAGTGAGGGTGGTGGGGATTATTTCTGTCCAAATCAAGCAATAACTTGTCATCAATCCTTGATTATTCTTATCTTTTAGATGGTGAGGCAACTCTGTAATCCCTTTTGTCCTGCCCAAACTACCCTCTCACCATCATCCCCACCTTCCCCCAACAGCTTATTCACTGATTCAGTTTGCTTTTTGTACTTTAAAGTTTTCCTTACAAGCTGTTGAGAAAAATATAAAGAGAGGAAGAACTTCAGTATTCTATCAACATTAACAGTCAAGGTAGATTATTTTTAATTTCAAGTAACCATCCTCTGCTTATACCCACGATCATGGACAACATTGAGCTCATTAAATGCCCCTGACTACATTGTATATAAAGCATAGTTGGAATCTAATTTCCAATTCTGAGCTTCTTGAATGACAAAAGCTTTCAGTGTAATTGTTATCATTAATATTTATCATGCAATGAATATGCTTCTATACTCCTTTTTCAAACTAGTGAAAATAAGTCATTTTCTCATTCCACCAGTTGCAAAAAGCAAGTCTAAAAGTAGACAGAAAAAAATGCCTATCCACTGATACAATTCTTATCAACAAACACTGAGGGTCCAAAATAAGCTCAAATTCCTACCCCTGTAATTTTACCTGAACTATCCAGACAACAAGCTTCAAAGTATAGAATAGAATACAATAGAGTTTTCAAGAAATGGAAAACAGCATATGGTGTTGAAGCTTGAAAAGTCTTTTAATTAAGACTTTAAAAAATGTTTGAAATTATATAAGAGGCTGAAAAGAACATACTGAAATATGTAAAGAAATTATACTTCCCATTAAATAAATGTATAATCAATAAACAAGAAGTTTGCAAAGAGTAGGAAGCAGTCCCCTCTATTCTAAGTTAGAGAAGCTCCATGCATTCAATTCCTCTCAATGAGGCATTTATTTCTAGAATATGAATTAATTCCTTATTCATTTTACCACCATTTAGGGAACAGAAAAAGTTAAGGTGCCACACAAATGGACAGTCAATCATTAATTATTTTAAGGATCAAGTAGTAAGCTGAATACTTACAAATCAAATAAAGAGTCACATACAGAGTGCGGACTGCCACCTCCTACTCAATTATGTCTTGGGAAAAAAAAATTGCATTTACAGATTATGCAAATTTACACTATGTTCTTGAGAAGGAGCCCTAAATTTCCAGCTTCACAGAAACATTCTATAAGATGTGTTCTGGCACCTGCATTTAAGTAGCCTAAAATGAATTAAATTTTTTTACCTTTCCTAATTCAAAGCAACCCTTACTTCTTTCACTCACTCATCACCAGTGTCCAGTATGTTGCTGTGCCTATAGACTATATCTCCTCTTTTACTTCCAGTGCAAACCCTAGTTCAGACCTGTTTTAAACTTTCTAAAAATAATTAATAGCTTATTAATTTTTCTCTCTCACTACATCCAGTTCACTTCGATCCATTCTTCATAGTGTTGCCATGTTTTCTTCAACCTTGATTTTTAACTGCCATTTCAACACATAGTTCTGTCTCGATTCATTATAGAGTGTATATAAATTACTTCTAACTACCACTAAGTAAATCTAAAAGTGATTTTTTAAAGTTTTTAAAATGTGTTTATTTATTTATTTATTTGAGAGAGAGAGAGAATGAGAGAGAGAGAGAACATGAGAGGGGCAAGGTCAGAGGGAGAAGCAGGCTCCCAGCTGAGCAGGGAGCCCGATGTGGGACTCGATCCTGGGACTCCAGGATGATGACTTGCGCTGAAGGCAGTCATTTAACCAACTTAGCCACCCAGGTGCCCCTGAAAAGTGCTTTTTTAAAATAAACTAAAGTTGACTTGGATATTTAGTATTACTATTCTTTAATTGTTTTCCAATACTCTTTCTTGAGTGGAAGAGAGAGAGGAATTACAGAAAAGTGCTAGGAATTATGGAGAATCCTGATTACTGCTAGGTAGATGATATCCTTTGCATCTGTCTTATTAAAAAGAACTACCATTAAAAAAAAAAAAAAAAAGCTCTGATCATGTCATTCTGCCATTTAGGACCATCAATAGCTTCCCACTGCCTGCTAATTCAAATACAAACAGCCACGTCTGGAATTCAGTATCTTTATTATCTAATCCTAACTGAATCTGGCCAATTTTAATTCCTACCATGAATCTACATATGAACCTTTAAGTTGGCAACTCTGGACTGTCCTTAAGCAGATCTTATACTTTTTCATTTCCATCCTTGGTTCACACAGTTCTCTGTCTTAAATGGCCTTCCCCTGCAGCCATACTCCCCCAGCCCATGAAACTTCCACTAATTCTATAAATCAAAAGATACTGACTCCTTCCAGTCTGTATGACCTCTAAAAGCACATACAGGAAAGATAATTATTATGTATGTACCTCACACATCCCACTAAGTTATGAGTTCTCTGATGGAGAAGTTGTGAATTTTATTCCTTTTCCCAACTACCACAGTACTTGGTGCTCAGGATACAGACAACACTCCCATAGGTCTTGATGAACTGCAGGAGAATAGAACACATGAATTCCAAAGGAATCAATATTCCAGAATTGTTAGTAAGGGACTACTCTAAATCTAATAGCATGTGACTAAGAACTGGGACACTCAACTCATTTATCATTCATTCACTCACACATTTCATATTCGAGACTAATTGGGGAGTAGAATATGTGCTAACATTGGGGAGCACAATACAACAACAACAACAACAACAACAAAGGTAAGGTCTTTAGCCTTCTTGTAAAAGTTAAGATGAGAAGGTGAGATCCCAGGGGTAGATTCTAAAACATGGATTTAAAAGTCAGGCTTCCATATGAACAGACACTTCTCCAACAAAGACATACAAATGGCTATCAGACACATGAAAAAATGTTCATCATCACTAGCCATCAGGGAGATTCAAATTAAAACAACATTGAGATACCACCTAACACCAGTTAGAATGGCCAAAATTAGCAAGACAGGAAA
Organism: Meles meles; assembly: GCF_922984935.1. Classification (NCBI taxonomy): domain Eukaryota; kingdom Metazoa; phylum Chordata; class Mammalia; order Carnivora; family Mustelidae; genus Meles; species Meles meles. The sequence goes on along the minus strand of NC_060071.1, from coordinate 60,580,384 downwards.
CAACGTGTGTTGGAGAGGATGTGCAGAAAGGGGAACCCTCTTACACTGTTGGTGGGAATGCAAGTTAGTGCAGCCACTTTGGAGAACAGTGTGGAGATTCCTGAAGAAATTAAAAATAGAGCTTCCCTATGACCCTGCAATTGCACTGCTGGGTATTTACCCCAAAGATACAGATGTAGTGAAAAGAAGGGCCATCTGTACCCCAATGTTTATTGCAGCAATGGCTACGGTCGCCAAACTGTGGAAAGAACCAAGATGCCCTTCAACGGATGAATGGATAAGGAAGATGTGGTCCATATACACGATGGAGTATTATGCCTCCATCAGAAAGGACGAATACCCAACTTTTGTAGCAACATGGACGGGACTGGAAGAAATTATGCTGAGCGAAATAAGTCAAGCAGAGAGAGTCAAGTATCATATGGTCTCACTTATTTGTGGAGCATAACAAATAACATGAAGGACATGGGGAGATGGAGAGGAGAGGGAGTTGAGGGAAACTGGAAGGGGAGATGAACCATGAGAGACTATGGACTCTGAAAAACAACCAGAGGGTTATGAAGGGGTGGCGGGGTGGGAGGTTGAGGAACCAGGTGGTGGGTAATAGGGAGGGCACGTACTGCATGGAGCACTGGGTGTGATGCCAAAACAATGAACACTGTTATACTGTAAATAAACAAATAAAAATAAATAAATTAATTAATTAAAAAAAAAAAAGTCAGGCTTCCTTAACAGCCCAGTCTGTAACTGGTCAATTACACTTTTCATTGGTGCAATTAGAAAACATGACAAACATGGGAAAAAATGCATTTTGATACTTTGTTTAAAATGTAAGGGCTTTCACTTTTAAGAAAATAAACCCAAATGTAATTTACCTCTTACTCATTATTAATTAAAATGCTGTTGGTAATATCCCACGATAAGAAGAAAGACTGCTGAGTGGGGTAGGGTTTAATCACTGGAACTGACGGCATGATAGTAAAGCGCTCTTCTTCTCATCTCCTGCTTTTACCCAGGTCTGTAACGTGACATAAAAACCTGCAATCCTATTCTGACAGCATTTTTCCAACAATTAATCTAACTGGCACTGTACTCACTACAACATAGTAGAAGGAACTTGAACAACTGGAGGACTTGAATTCGAGCACCACCGTTCACCTCTACGCCCTTTACCACCACTTGGCATTTATAATTTCTTACAGTCTGTTTCCTAACCTGTGAACTGGCCTTTTATGCCTCACCTACCTCGCTGGGTTACTCTGAGGCCACAGAAAACCATGAAAATGTTACCTATTCTCCCTCAGAACAACTTCATACCCTATCTGGATTTCACGAGGAAAAGAAAATGGTGCAATGTGAGTAAACTTCCCTATACTGTCTAAGTTGGGAGGAAGAACGGTGACATAGTTCAGTTGAACAGATTTAACTTTGAATCTGGGCTCTGGGGCCAGCTTTATGTAGTAACAATTAGGACCATGGCCAAATCACTTACCTTCTCTGAAACTCAGTCTCTACACCTATGCTATCAGTATGTGAGTTTTGTTGTAAAGGTAAGCAACAGTGCGACACAAAAGTATTCTAAAGGACTGTTAAACATTATTTAACCAGGGGCAACAGAAAAGTGAGTACAACAAAACTGTTTGTTCTTAAAGCGCCATTTACGATTCTTTCTAACTACTGAGACACTGGGCAGAATGTACATGACACACTCTAAAAATTATCCCACAAAAAACCCAACAGTGCTCTTTAAAAGTAGTTATTATTAAAGTATATATTACTGGAAATCACATTTTATGTGTCTCATGTTGTTAGTTACACCTTTTT